>NC_045616.1:125535129-125835129 GCF_009829155.1 Mustela erminea
TCACGGTCATGAGTTCAAGCCCCACCTTGGACTCAGCACTGGACATGGAGCCTTCTTAAAAAAAAAAAAAAGAAAAAAAAAAGACACTTTAGAGATACTTCAAGCTCACTGAACTTGGCTTTGACATGTTTCAAAGAAAGCGAAAGTAGCTGCACTTCAGAGAGGAATTTATCCAGCTTATCTGAAATGAAGCCATCAACTGGTTTATATGTCCTAGATGTTTCTCAAAATGGGCTAAGACAATTTCACAGCAAGGTGTAACATACACAGAACTCTTGTCAACCTTGGGACTGTCATCTTTAGCACATCTTACTCAACGGAGGTTCCTGGAGAACCTCATAATTTCATACCGGCTTCTCCAATGCTGAAAAAGGAAATAGGGCAGCACAAGAGCCAGAGATAGGAGCACAAAAGAAGCCTCCCAAAGGGGCGCCTGGGTGGCTCAGTGGGTTAAGGCCTCTGCCTTCGGCTCATGTCATGATGCCAGGGTCCTGGGGTGGAGCCCCAGGGCAGGCTCTCTGCTCAGTGAGGAGCCTATTGCTCCCTCCCCCTCTGCCTGCAGCTCCCACTCTGACAAATAAATAAATAAATAAATTTTTTTTAATGAGAAATAATGAAACAAGGCTAGGTAAGTATACATGAACAGGTTAAAGAAAACAAAAACCACTGTATCAAGCACAGAGTCCAAAGTATTGCTATTTTGAAACAGTGTACCGTTTTACCTAGCTTTTAACCCACTGAGCCATCTAGGTACCCCTTTCTTTACCTGGCTTTTAAATTAAAATCCTAAGTAGTTAAATTTACCCTGGACAATTCCATAGGTAAGTCCAGGAAAGTAAGAATAAATGTATGCCCCTGACTCAGGTTTCCCCTCCTCACTCAATCCAGGGAAATGTGAAGCATGTGGAAACTACGACATCCTAGAGAATGAGCTCATTAACTAGATCAACTGAATCATCTATACTGTTTTAAATCATTTTTCACCCTTATGTATGTTATTGGGTTTTTTGGTTTGCTTTTGTTTCTTACGGATGTACTATAGTTAATTTGATACAGGCTAACGTAACTTCGTCTTTCCTTCTACTCATCTTTCTTCAGTATTTGTTCATTACTCCCCTTCTTACCAACTGCCTGATTCTACTTTCCCTCAAGTGATCTGAAATGTTACATTATTTGTAAATGTTTTAGAAGCATTACAATAAAAAGAATTTTAGATTTAAATTATCCAGTTTATTAGTTGTCTTTCCACCCACAAACTTTTCAGATCCTCATTATCTCCGAATCATATCGGAAAGAGAAAACTTAACAATGAAAAGCCAATAATATGTAAGAGTGAAGGGCTATAAATTTGCCTCAAGGTGAGATGACCATAAACTCTCTGGGTTAAAAAAAAAAGTGTTACAGGGGCGCCTGAGTGGCTCAGTGGGTTAAGGCCTCTCTGCCTTCGGCTCAGTCATGATCTCGGGGTCCTGGGATTGAGCCCCACATCGGGCTCTCTGCTCAGCAGGGAGCCTGCTTCTCCCTCTCTCTCTGCCTGCCTCTCTGCCTACTTGTGATCTCTGTCAAATAAATAAATAAAATCTTTAAAAAAAAAAAAAAGTGTTACAGAAAGCAAATAAATAAGGACATCTGGCTGGCTTAGTCAGTAGGGCATGCGACTCTTGATCTCAGGATTTTGAGTTCAAGCACCTTACTGGGCATAGAGGTTACTTAAAAATAAAATCTTTAGGAGTGCCCAGGTGGCACACTTGTTTAAAAATCTGACTCTCGGTTTCAGCTCAGGTCATGATCCCAGTCATGATCGCAGGGTCGTGGAACTGAGTCCTGAAACAGGCTCCAAGCTGAGACTCTTCCTCCTTCTCATTCTGCCCCTCCCCTCTCTGAAATAAATTAATGTTTTTAAAAATTAAAAAATAAAATCTTTTTTAAAAAGACAAATGTGTCATTTGGCTTGTATTAAAAATTTGTTTTCCTTAGCAAAGTTTTTTAAAGTGTGAAACAGAGGTTACCATATATGATGTAGTATTTTATTTTCAAATCTCTTCTAACACATTTGCAAGCAGAAACTCTTCAAATCTTTATAAGTAGTACTAATTATCATCAGTTTCCAAAATCCAGTATCTTACTTCAACTACAACAATAGCTGACAAAATGGCTGTGACTTAAGCTTAAATATACAGTCATGTCTTAATTAGTCATGCACCAGTGGATCCTTCAAATTTGAGTTCTAAGGCTACTATGAATACATTACTTGGGAATGCAAAATTAATCTCCATAATGTCTAGGAGAACAAGAACTAAACTAGATCACCTCTCTTACAGTGGAAGGCAATCAGTGGGGCATTTTAGAGAAGCACTTTCCATTCTTCAAGTTCCCCATACATAAAATAGTTAACCACAAACTTATTTACCATTCCCTAATCTTAGCATCCTTATTTTCCAAGGACCAAATATCATGTATATATCCACTACCGCCTTCAAAGCTTTTCATAAGCCATTGAACCTACCCACAACATCCTCCTCTTCTCCCCACGCCCCCAACACCCACTATTTAAAACTTAATAAAATCTACCTCTAAAAATCCTTTCCAATTAACTCTAGATCTAACTCTCTGCATTCCCTTTATATTTTAATATAACACTAAATTAAGTAGCATTTGACTAAGCCAATTTTTTAACCATCCCCATCTGTCCATACAGTCTTTCCATGTTATTCTAAGCTCTTAGTGTAATCTCCAGAGCATGCATAAAAATATTCAATATATGCCCTGATTTCTAATAAGCAGCGAAAATAGCGATAAAACCTAATTCTTCGCAAATAAATATACTAGTGTGTGTGTTGTTGTGTTAGCAACATAAAGTCAGGAAAATTCGAAAAAACAGGGAAATCGACAATTAATGCAGCCGGAAAAAAAAAATCACTATCACAAAAACGCTCCAAAGCAGAACAATAATAGCAAAAATCTCTGAAATATTATGAAGCTTTAATAAAATTCTGGACAGGAAACTTGCCGACATTACCACCAGCCTTTAAAAAATTACCTTCCAGTATTACTAACAGTGATATGCTAACAATGAATTTCAACCAAGCTGTCTGATGAACAATCTTTCTGTACAGAAACCCACTAACACCACTTAAAACCGTGTTCAGGGAGAGAGGGATCTAACCTTCCAACAGGGAGGCGTGATGGGCAAACAGGTGAAAAAATGGAGAAGTGCGGAAAGTGGAGAGAAAAATCAGACTCCTCCCCTTCTCTGGCGGCTAAAGCTCGGCTCGCAGACCCCGAGACAACCCCACCCCCACGGACCCTCTCTCACAGGAACAGTCCAAAACCTTCCAAGAAATCATGCGTCCTCCTCCCCCATCCCCGCATTCACGCCCCCACTCGCCTGGCCAGCGCCCCTGAATCGCAGCTAGTCCCAAATCCTCCTGCCCTTTCCAGAGGAAGGGGTCAGCAGAGAACGCTTTCCCCGAGGCCTTCTCCGGGACCCAGCCAGCAGAGACCCCCCGCAAAAGTGGAGAGACCCCAGAAGCTTGAAAAAGAAGCCTGACAATCCTGTTACCTGCTAGGAACCCTGGAAACGGAAATGGCAGCTACAGCCACTGCCCTTTTCCCCCACAACATTTGCCTCAGCGCCTCTGACATTGAGACCGCCGCCATCTTGCTGCAGGCAAACGCCTGGACGGATCTCCGGAAGGGACAAACTTCCTTCGTTCTCAAGGCTCTGTAACCACAATGTAATAGAGTGGGTTTTTGTTTACTTGTGTTTGTCGTTTTGTTAAATACTGGAATTTAGAAAAGAGGTGAAAGGTTTCACTGACAGATAAGAAGGAAAATGAATGCAGCAATGCAGCAGTGCATTAAGTGTAAACATCACCTCCACAAATTGTAATCCTTGTTTGTTGTTAGGACTAGTTATTTAATGAAGACACGTCCCCCCCCCCCCCCGCCCCAAATAACCTGGAAAATTTAAACACCTGCAACTCATAATTTTTTCAAAGGACTGAGCATTTTTAGGGCTGAGCCCACTGAAAGAGCCAGAGGGCTCTCTGGATTCTTGAGAACCTAAAGTAGTACTTTTCCAAAGTGTTGCCAGATTCAGTATGTAAGCCCTCAGGAAGGACTGTATTCAGTTTGATGTTCTCTAGTTGTAAGGATCATATTTTCCAGTTCGGACACATGGCCTGGAAAAGGTTATTTTTTTGACATGTGGATTTCAATGAAAAACTAATGGAACACAATATTTGATATCCTTATCTTCCCAGTAAATCCTGAACCTGCAATCGTGTTCTAAACACCAAAAATATTATTATTGCCTCATAAATATAAAACAAAAATTATCTTCTGAGACCAGTGTTGGAAACTTCTTTGTATTGTGGGCTACTGACCTTAAAAACAATGATTAACTGTGATTTATCTAAAATAAAAAGGTAGTTGAGGTGCCTGGGTGGTTCAGTCTGTTAAGCACCTGCCTTAAACTCAGGTCTGGATCTTAGAGTCCAGGGATTAAGCCCCACTTTGGGCTTCCTGCTCAGCGGGGAGTCTACTCCCTCTGCCTCTGCCTCTGGCCCCACCCACTGGCACTCACACCTGTGTGCTCTCTCTTTCAAATAAATAAAATTTTAAAACAAAACAGAACAAAAAACTTGTGGGTTCTAGGCCTACCTCTGGTGTAGAATTTCCTTAAAAAAAAAAAAAAAAAGTTTGTTGAAGAAAAAAAAAGTGGCTCCATCATTGGACGTCTGCCTTTGGCTTGGCTTAGGACTTGATCTTGGGGTCCTAGGATGGAGTCCCCCTCTCCCACCGTCCAGACTTGGGGCTCCCTTCTCAGCGGGAAGCCTGCTTCTCCCTCTCACACTCCTCCTGCTTGTGTTCCCTCTCTGGCTGTCTGTCACTTAAATAAATACAATCTTAAAAAAAAAAATACATGTACTATATTTATTGAAAAATAAATAAAGTATGCCAGTACATGTGGACTCACATAGTTCAAACCCATTTTGTTCAAGGTTTAACAGTACTGTTTCCATTCTTATAATTTTGACATTTCAAGAATGTTACATAAAAGACTCATGCAGTGTATGACTTCTTGAGGTTGGCTTCTTAAACTCAGTATAATGCCCTTGAGAACCACTCGAGTTAATGCGTGTATCAACAGTGCATTCCTTTTTATTGCTGAATAGCATTCCTGGTGTATTAGGATCCTCCAGAAGAGCAAAGCCAGTAAGATACACAAACGGACATACCTATTTGTTTAACCATTCACCCATTGCAAAACATTTTGGTGGTTTTCCATTTGGGGCTATTACAAACAAAACTGCTATGAATGCTGGTGTTTTTTGTGTGTGTGTGTGTGTAAACATAAAATTTCATTTCTCTGGGACTGTGTTCGAAAACCCAATGCTAGGTCATGTGATACATGTATGTTTGGTTTTTTTTTAAAGAAAATGCTTACTATTTTTCAAAGTAGCTGTACCTTTTTACATTCCTACCAGCAATATATGAGATACAGTTTCTCCTTATCCTCACCAGCAGTGGCTATTTCACTATTTTTTATTTTAGCTCAATCAACATTAATAATAGGTGTGTCGTAATATCTCATCATGGCCTTAATTTAATTCCCCTAATGGCTAATAATATTAAATATCTTTTCATGTGTTTATTTGCCCTCTGTATAGTCTTTGGAGTAAATATCTCATGTCTTTTGCTTATTTTCAAATTGCATTAGTTTTTAGTGTTATATTTTGGGTCTTTATATATTCCAGATATGAGTCCTTTATCAGATACGCGGTTTGCAAATATTTTCTCCTGTCTGTAGCTTGTCGTTTTATCCTCTTAATAGGGTCTGTTACTTAGAAAATGTATTAAATTTTGATGAATTCTAGATTTTTTAAGCTCATCGATTATACTTTTCACCAATATGTTTTCACCAATATATTATATATATTCACCAATCCTATGTCTTAAACATTTTCACCAATTTTTCTTCTTTTTTTTAAATTGTTTTAAAAGATTTTATTTATTTATTTGACAGAGAGACATAACAAGAGAGGAAATACAAGCAGGGGGAGTGGTTGAAGGAGAAGTAGGCTTCTCAGCCAAGCAGGGAGCCCAATGTGGGTGGGGCTCAATCCCAGGACCCAGAGGATCATGACCCCAGCTGAATACAGATACACAACAACTGAGCCACCCAGGCGCCCCTCTATATTTTCTTCTAAAGGTTTTTTAGTTTTCCCTTTCACAGTTAAATCTCGGGTCTTTTTTGAGTCACTTATTTGGTTAATAAGGTGAGAGGTTTAGGTCAAGATTCAATTTTTTACCTGTGGATGTCCAGTTGCTCTAGCACTCTATTTAAAAAGACTTTCTTCCATAGAATTGCTTTTGTACCTTTATCAAAAAATCAATTTGGCCGTACTATTTCTGGGTTCTCTATTTCAGAGAGAATTTAAGCCCTAGGGTGGTATTTCTGTTGGGTTAAATTTTAATAAAGGTGTTTTCTTTCTTTTTTTTAAGATTTTATTTATTTCAGAGAGAATGAGAGAGAGCACAAGCAGGATGGACAGAGAGAGGCAGGCTCCCCACCAGTGGAGCACCCGATGCAGGACCCCAAGATTATGACCTGAGCCAAAAGCAGATGCTTAACCAACTGAGCCACCCTGGGGCCCTTGGTGTTTTCTTTTTTAAGGACTAACTTGTGATCTGTCCCAGTGTTCATCAGGTCAGCTTACTGGAGCCTTGTTCCTGGTCCCATTGACCAAAACCCAACCTCTCTACCTACCACCTTTTCCAGTCCCTTCCTTTTGTGAATTTGGAATCCAGAGGAAAGACTTCACTGGTCTGTTTGCCTTTCTACACAGCCTTTGATCCCAAATCAGATTGCTAACAATAAACACCTGTAGAATCTCTGGGTCTCTTGGCCTTCTGCTGGGTTCCCTCAGCTGTCCATAGCCGAAGTCCTTGCTGACTTCAGATAGAGGATATAGGCCTAAGAGTGGAATAGAAATAACTTGTCATGTGCATTTATTTACTTAATTTTTTACAATGTCACCTAACTGTAGACTCCACCACTAAATTTAATAAAATGTCTAGGTCTAAATACCAGTTCGATATTTCAGTAGGAGTATTAAAACTGACTTTACTTTTTGCTTGCATATCATGTATGGTGACCAAAATCTTACTCAGCAGCTCATCACCCCTAAACAAAACAGCATTTTTAAAGAAATATTTTACTGTTTATTTGAGAAAGAGAGAGCACTCGCACAAGCAGGGAGAGGGACAGAGGGAAAGGGAGAAGCAGACCCCCCACTGAGTAGGGAGCCCAACCTGGGGCTTGATCCTAGGATCCCAGGATCACTACCTGGCTGAAAAGCAGATGCTTAACCAACTGAGTCACCCAGCTGCCCCAAAAAACGGCAATTTAAGGCCCTTGTTTTACTACTAATTAATATTCACTATCTAAATTTATCGGACTCCTCATGATTTTAATTCATTGAGTATTTTTTTTTTAATTCACTGAGTATCTATAATTTCATTTCCTAAATGATATTCTGGGGAACACTGCTTGTGAGAGTCATTACAGGTGCTCCTAAAAATTGCTTCCATACTACTAATATTCTAGACTTGGATATTCTTAATATTCTTGGAGTACTTTCTTTTTTCTCCAGCTCTCTTGAGATATAACTGACATATAACATTTTGTAATTTCAAGGTATAAAACATGATGATTTGATAGATGCATATACTGCAAAATGAGTACCACAATAAGGTTAGTTAACACGTCTATCACCTCACATGGTTACCTTTCTGAGTATGTGTGTGCGGTGAGCATTTTTTTCTTACATTCCCTGACTGGGAAATGAGCGAGAATTTTTAAGATGTACTCTCAGTAACTTTCAAGTATATGATGAAGCAGTTAACGGGAGTTACCATGCTTAGCAATTAGTTCCCCAGAACTTACTTATACTATAATTGGAAGTTTGTATCCTTTGACTACCTTTACCCATCCCTCCCCCAACATCTACCCACCTCCAATACCCCACCTCGCCCCTGGAAACCATATATCTATTCTGTTTCTATGAATTCAGTTTTTTAGATTCCACATATAAATTAAGAAGGCATTTGTCCTTCTCTGACTCATTTCATTTAGCAAAATGCCCTCCATTTTTATCTGTTTTGTCACAAGTGGCACAATTTCCAACTTTTTAGTGTCTGAATAATATTCATGTATATATGTATATGTATATGTATATACATATATATCACATTTTCTTGATCTATTCATTTGTCAATGAACATTTAGGTTGTTCTCCTGTCTTGGCTATAAGGAAATTATCCTGCAATGAATGTGAGAGTACAGATATCTTTCAAAGATAATGATTTCATTTACTTCAGATACATACGCAGAGGTGGAATTGCTGAATTATATGGTAACCTTGGAGGAGACCCTTTTTTTTTTAAGTCATGATTCCCCTTATTTATTTGTTTGTTTGTTTATTCATTTTTAAATAAGCTCTAGATATCCACTGATCCATTTAACAAAATTGGTAATTGGGAATCCTATCTAAGGGATGTGATCATACTTTTGGACCTAACACTTGTTTTATGTTCATTCTTTCGGATATGCCGATGGATGTGCTATTTGCTGCCCATCATGACCCCCCTGGAGCCATACCACAAGCCTCTGGACCGACTCCTGGATAGATTCTAGCGCACAGCCCTCCGCCCCATTTTAACAGGAAGCAGGCAGAGGGCTCATCGTCCCATTCCCTAACATCAGTTAGGGTTTACTATTCCAGGAGGAAGAATGAGGAAGGGACAGGTCGGGGGAGATAGATAGAGGGGTATGGGATCAGGCTCATAGAAATCCCAAAAATGTGGAGGTGTGGGGAAACTAGAGATAAGGGAATAATCTGGACCACCCTGTCCTAGGCATGGGGGGTCGGTGTCTTTTATGATCATCACCTGTGACCAACGAAGAAGAATAACCAGACTTTAAAAAGGAAATAAGATATTGAAGGTGTTTTCACCAGTCCTTGCTCAATGGTGGTATCAATAGAAACGTTAAAAGGATTGATAAGGGATATCCCTGGATAGCTTTCTATAGAAGACTAACTCTGAAGGCCCCCACTGGCAACCCTGTCTGAACCACTCTCACTCTGGAGAGCTTTTTCTGTATCTTCATGAACTTCTATGGCTTGAAAAATAAATAAATAAATAAACAAAAATTTTTTTAAAAGAAAAAGTAATCTCTAGGGGCACCTGGGTGGCTCAGATGGTTAGGCATCTGCCTTCAGCTCAGGTTGTGATCCTGGGGTCCTGGGATGGAGCCCCATATTAGGTTCCCAGCATAGTGGGGAGTCTGCTTCTCTCTATATCTCTGCCTCTCTCCCCTGCTCATGTTCTCTTTCTCTCTCTCTCTCTCTCTCTCTGTCTCTTACTTGATCTTAGCCAAAAGGCTGAGAAACGATCTCTCTGTCTCTCAAATGAATAAATGAAATCCTTAAAAAAAAAAAAGTGTAAGGTCTAGGGAAGCCTGGGTGGCTGAGTCGGTTAAGCAGGTCATAATCCAGTGTTTTGGAATGGAGTTCAGCATCAGACTCCCTGCTCAGCGAGGATCCTGCTTCTCCCTCTGCTGCTCCCCCTGCTTGTTTTGCTCTCTGTCTGTCTGTCTCTGTCAAATAAGTAAATAAGATATAAACAAAGAAACAAACAAATGTAAGCTCTATGCCAACTCAGGGCTTGGATTCACAATCCCGAGATCAAGAGTCTGTGATCTCACTTCCTACGACTGTGGCTTTACTCACTGCATTCTAGACTCACTGGACACTTTGATATTCCCAGAACACGCCAGGCCCACTCATATCTCAAAGTTTGTTCTTGCTTTTCCCTGTTGCTGGAATACTCCTCTATCTCTGTCTCTGTTTCTCCCTCTGTCTGTCTGTGTCTCTCTTACCTCCATTAGGTCTTTGCTCACATGTTACCTTCTCAGTCAAGTCCTTCCTGACAACTTTACCTAAAAATTTGACCCTAGCCCCTACACATCTTCCTTGCTTTATTTTTCATCCTTAGCACTTTTGTAAGTTTTAGTACTTTATGACCTTTCTTCGATAAATATAAATTATAAGGGGAAAAAAATCCTCCAGTAAATAAGGCCAAATCTCCCTTCAGCTATTGATATAAACTTTTGTTTTCACAGAAATGCTTCCAGGAACAATCATTCTAGTTCTGCAATCAATATTGACCAAATGAAGTAATTTTTATTTAACTTACAAAAATTCGTAAACTGTACAATTTTTTTTTTTAATCTTATTTCTACCTGGAGATTTGCACTGGGTTCCTACCAGGTTACCACATTTATTCTGGTCTCCAATTCACACTGCCCCCTGGAAATGAACACATGATCATGTCACCTATGTGAATCCCTCCAATGGCTTACCATTGCCCTCAGAATAAAATTTCTTCTCCCGACCTGACAGGCTCCACATGGTTTGTCCCCCACCTTCCTCTCTAGACCACTGACTGTCTTTCTGTCCCTCTTCAGAGCCTTTTGTAAACAGTCGCCTGTTGAAGTGCTCTTCCTCACCTCTTCTCTAGACATCCTCCTTGTTCAGATCATAGCTAGCAAGTCACTCTCTGTGGCAGAATCTGTAAGTATCCTGTAGCCATCCCACCTTCCTCATTCTTTTTTTTTTTTTTTTTTTAAGATTTTATTTATTTATTTGTCAGAGAGATAGAGAGAGTAAAGGCAGGCAGTGGGAAAAGCAGGCTCCCTGCGGAGCAAGGAGCGTGATGTGGGACTCAATCCCAGGACCCTGAGATCATGACCTGAGCCGAAGGCAGCCGCTTAACCGACAGAGGCACCCAGGCATCCCCCACCTTCCTCATTCTTGCTGACAGAGCCTGACTTCTACTACTGACTTCTACTACAGAGACTAAAGAATGTAGGGTAGTTGATTTCCCGTGAACTCTTTCCACACCAAGGCCAAGGGGATCTGAAATATCTTCTGGGGAAAAAAAGCTTCTGAAAAAAGGAGATACACAAAGAGAAATGCCTTCTTTCCTGCCTTTGGATGCAACTGTATAAAGATATAAAGCATAGAACTGTGGCATCCTCTCAGCATGAGGGAACAATCATCAGAACCTACCCGAGAAAGGACGGAATAGCAGAGAGACAGAAAGAGCCTAGGGTTTTAATGGCATTATTGAGCTTCTGAATCAACCCTGATCAAAATACCTCCTCCTAAGGGAGCTGGGGTAAATTGGAAGGGGAGGTGAATCATGAGAGACTGTGGACTCTGAAAAACAATCTGAGGGGTTTGAAGTGGTGGGAGGGGGTGGGAGGTTGGGCTACCAGGTGGTGGGTTTTATAGAGGGCACGGATTGCATGGAGCACTGGGTGTGGTGAAAAAAATAATGAATACTGTTATGCTGAAAATAAATAAATTAATTTTTAAAAAATAACTCCTCCTTCTTGTTATAAGAAATTAGTGCCTTGAACTGTTTAAGCCTCCATCTGTTAGATATCCTGCAGCCAAAAATTTCTTTATTGATCCTCTTACAAAAGGACTATTTCTCTGAATTCCCTGACCACATCAACTCCTCTTTTTGGAGGTCCACTGAGCACGACATCTTTTTCCTTTGGAGCACCTCCCATGCTACAGCTTTAATGCAATGTAATCGTCACTTTCTCCAGAATGTGATTTCTCTGTGCACAGGGATCATATCCATTTCTGCTGATCATTTCCTCTGTACCTAGCTGAGGCCCTGACACATAATAGGCCACAACAAAGGTACAGAATGAATGAATTAGTGAGTACATGAATGAGTGAATAAATGAAACTAACTGGAACTGTAAAAATGTGGAAAATGGGTCAATGCCTTTTCTTTTTGTTATTTTGGCTTAGATAAAGCTTATACAAATTATTTTTAATGTGGTTGCTCTCTCACAAATCTTATTGGCATCTAATATTTCATCTTTGACCAAATGTCATTCCTGAAGACCAGGTTGGGATGTTGGGGGGGTAGAGGCCCAGTGTTGCTGGCAGGAGACCTGAAACCATAAATCTACCTTTCACTAGAGTTGCATTTAAAAAAAAAAAAGTTTAATAACCACTTTCATTTCCTTATTTCTCACATTTCAAATACAGGATATAGGCCTGAAATGAAACAGAAATAATTTTCTCTGTGCATTTATTTATTTATTTTACAATGTCATGGAAACTATAGATTCAACCACTAGGATAGGATAGATGCCTAGGTCTAAATACCATTTTATTATTTCAAATAGGAGTATTAAAATGTGAATCAATTTTACTTTTTGCTTGCATTTCAAGCACGGTGGCCAAAAGAAACAATTAGTTTTGACTTTCTGATGGCATGCGAAATTTACAGTGGATCTGAAGTTGTCTGGTTTTAATTTTTTCCCCTTGCACATGGGTCTTCAATAAAGCATCCAGAATAAAATAAATTAAAACCAGACATTTCTATCAGAAGTTTCACATGCAATCACTACAGAGATGAAAAAATTCCACCATCACTTATTGGCTACAAACTAATATTTTAAATCATATCTAATTTTTCAGTGCTAATTTAATTGAAAGCCTTGAATTAATACCTTTTCATCTTAGAAAATTATCATGATGTCTGGCAGGGCTGCTGAGGCTTTGGCAACAAATAAAATAATTTCTACCTAGAGTGAAGAACTGCCACTTGAAATTACTTTTGGAAAAAAACAAAGGGTACAGACAATCAAAATTCCTAAGAACTCAAGGAATTTTCCCACTCAATCACATGCCTCATCACAATCTAGAGTTCCAAACCTTAATTTTCAACTGCTTATAGGTCATTCTGAAACTTAACATGTAGAAAACCAAACTATTTATACTCTTTCCCTTTCTCTTACCCAAAGCATATCTGTTCCTCCCATCCAGTATTGTCTATCTGAACCAAATACCACCATCTTTCTTCCAATATATGATGTTATAAACTTTAAAGTGCATCATTATTTTCTGTACTATTAACTACAGAAAAATGCAGCAAGTAAGCCATGACACACCACTAACTATATTATATATACTGATTTCAGAGAGGCAAAGGGTGGGGAATGCACATTTTAGAAGCAAAGAAATATAGTATTTGCCTAATCCAATATATTTTCTCTCCTTTGTTCTTCATACTAGAATAAAGACTTTAATTTTCATCCTCTGTATTACTCGGAATAGCCATGTAACAAGTTTTGGCCAATGAAATGTAAGAGAAAAGTATCATGTGACAACTTTTAGGAAACCTCCTTTAAACATACACAGCGGTTGCAATTTCTTTCCTTTCCATTTCTCTTTTTCTATCATCCTGCTACCTAGCTATAAATATGAAGATTCAGATCCTAAAGTCAAGATCTCTATGATGAGCAAAGAATGAAGTAGAAAGAGCCTGGATACTCCAATCATCCTTTAATTCCATAAGAACTGCCAGTCCATTGATTCTACCACCATTTATTGAAGACTCTTTACTCCCTTAATGAAGACTCTCCCCTCTTTTCCAGATTAAATTCCCTGGCCAATTATCATGATCATTTTCCTAGTTACACTCACAACTTCCTTGCCCCTCTCTTGGTTTTTTGGACTCAGCAAAACTGACACCTAAGTTAAGTCCAACTCTCTGTCTGTCCTGGATCTGCACCATGCAGCTGACCATGACTGGGGAAAAGATCCAAACCTTACTAATACTCACTTGACCACAAACCTCAGATTGGCCTGTAAGACTATTTGACAATCATATTAAACTTTCCTATATTCTACATTCATACATTCTTAACCTCATTCATTTTCTTTTTTTTTTTTTTTTTAACGATTTTATTTATTTATTTGACAAACAGAGATTACAAGTAGGCAAGAGAGGCAGGCAGGGAGATACAGAAGGAAACAGGCTCCCCCGGAGCAGAGACCCCGATGCGGGGCTCCATCCCAGAACCCTGGGATCATGACCTGAGCCGAAAGCAGAGGCTTTAACCCACTGAGCCACCCAGGCACCCCAACATCATTCATTTTCTCATTTTATTAAATTATTCTTTCACACCTTCTCTCTCCTCAAATGTCTATTACCTCTTCTCCTATCCTCACTTTTTAAATTTGCTTTTTCTTTTTTGATTAAAAAAATTTTATTTATTTGACAGAGAGAGAGAGCACAAACGGAGAGAGTCAGAGGGAGAAACAGACTTCCGAATGAGCAGGGAACTTGATGTGGGGTTTGATCCCAGGACCCTGGGATCATAACCCGAGCCAAAGGCAGATGCTTAACTGACTGAGCAACCCACATGCCCCTATTTCTTTCTTTTTTTTTTTTTTAACTTATTTATTCATTGGGGAGGGGAAAAGCAGAGGGAGAGGGAGAAGGAGAGGGAGAATTCCAAGCAGACTCTGCCCTGAGCACAGAACCCCATGTGGGGCTCAATCTCATGACCCTGAGCTCATGACCTGAGCCGAAATCAAGAGTTGGTTGTTCAAGACATTTCTGCAAAGAAGACATCCAGATGGCCAACAGACACATGAAAAAGTGCTCCATATCACTCGGCATCAGGGAAATACAAATCAAAACCACAATGAGATATCACCTCACACCAGTCAGAATGGCTAAAATCAACAGGTCAGGAAATGACAGATGCTGGCGAGGATGCAGAGAAAGGGGAACCCTCCTAAACTGTTGGTAGGAATGCAAGCTGGTGCAACCACTCTGGAAAACAGCATGGAGGTTCCTCAAAATGTTGAAAATAGAACTGCCCTATGACCCAGCAATTGCACTACTGGGTATTTACCCTAAAGATACAAATGTAGTGATCCGAAGGGGCACGTGCACCCGAATGTTTATAGCAGCAATGTCCACAATAGCCAAACTATGGAAAGAACCTAGATGTCCATCAACAGATGAATGGATAAAGAAGATGTGGTATATATACATAAAGGAATACTATGCAGCCATCAAAAGAAATGAAATCTTGCCATTTGCGACAACATGGATGGAACTAGAGCGTATCATGCTTAGCGAAATAAGTCAAGTGGAGAAAGACAACTATCATATGATCTCCCTGATATGAGGAAGTGGTGATGCAACATCGGGGCTTAAGTGGGTAGGAGAAGAATCAATGAAACAAGATGGGATTGGGAGGGAGACAAACCATAAGTGACTCTTAATCTCACAAAACAAACTGAGGGTTGCTGGGGGCAGGGGGGTTGGGAGAAGGGGGGTGGGGTTATGGACATTGGGGAGGGTATGTGCTTTGGTGAGTGCTGTGAAGTGTGTAAACCTGGCAATTCACAGACCTGTACCCCTGGGGATAAAAATATATGTTTATAAAAAATAAAAAATTAAAAAAAAAAAAGAGTTGGTTGTTCAACAGACTGAACTACCAGGTGCCGCAATTTTTTTTTTCATAATCACTATGCCCAACATGATTTTTGAACTCATGACCCCAAGATCAAGAGTCGCATGCTCTGCCAACTGAGCTAGCTAGGTGTCTCTAGCCTCATTTCTTTCTGATGACCTTCTTACTTCACTGAGAAAATTGAGTTAATTAGAAGAACACTTCTTTGGACACCTACCACCATATCACTTACCAGCAGCTGCACTTACATACTCTGTCTTTTCCCAGCTACCACACGTGAACTATTCATGCCCTTATGTAAAGCAAATCCTTCCTTGTATGCACCACGTTCCATCCCATCCAGAACCATCTACCCTCTCACCAGTAATTCTGCCCCTTCTTTTTTATACCATAAACATTTCGTCATTTCTTAAAACATTCTCCTCAGTTTATAAGTATGCTGTCGCTTCTCCCATTTTATTTTATTTTATTCTTTTTGAAAGTTTATTTACTTATTTATTTATTTATTTGATAATCCTTACACCTAACGTGGGCCTCTTCTGACTGTGCCAGCCAGGCACGTCCATTTCTCCTTTTTTTTTTTTTTTTTTTTTTAAAGATTTTATTTATTTGTTTGACAGAACGAAACGCAGGGAGCCCAATACTGGGCTCAATCTGAGGACCCTGGGATCATGACCTGAGCTAAAGGCAGACATTTCACAATCGAGCCACCCCAGTGCCTTCATTTCTCCCATTTCAAAAAATAAAATGTTTCTTAATTCAACTTATCTCACCAACTACTGCCCTATTTCTTTGCATCAATAATCTTCTAAAGAGAAGTCTAGGATATACTGTCTCTAATTTTCCCATTCTCTCTTCAACCCACACAGGCATGCTTTCTCTCCACGGCTCCACCAAAACTACTCTTCCAAGGTCATTAATGTTCTCCGTGTTGCTAAAGCCAATGGTCAAATCTCAGACTTTATGTTATTTGACTTATCATTTGACGCAATTGATTACTCAGTCCTTAATACACTTGTTTCTTTTGGTTTTCAGGACACCATACTGTCCTCCTCCTTCTCAAATTCCAGTGCTGGTTCCTCCTTCTTTCCTAAGCTTATTAACGGTGGAGTATCCCAGGACTCAACCTTTGGTCTTCTTTTCATCAACAGTAACAACCTCATTCAGTTTCATGGCTTTAAAATGTCATCTATTTACAATCAGCTCCTAGACCTTTATCTCTAGCTCAGTGTTTTCTCATGAATTAAAGGTTTGTATTTCCACATATTTACTTAATTTCCTCACTTGGATATTTAACAGATATCACAAACTTAACATTCCAAAACCAAATTCTTGGTCTCCTAAAAATCGGTTCAGCCCATAGCCTTCTCTGTCTTAATTTTTTCATTTCAGCTGTTCAAGCTAAAAACTTTAGACTCCCTCCTCTCTCTTAGGAATGCTAGTTCTGAAACATGTTGGGATGTTTTTGAAAAAATGATTCCATACTACACAGTGGTCACAAAGTCCCTGAACGTAAGGCTTAAAACAGTCAATTAAAGATTTAAAAACAACTACCAGAAACTGCTTTAATGACTTTCAGCCATTAGCACTGAAAGATATCCAGATGAACATAAAGGAGAAAAATTGTGCAAATATTAGAGGAATTCACGCAAGTAACTCCTTGGTACCATGCTTAAAGACTTTTGGCCCTTTTGTATTTCCCTAGTTAGATATTCTCAACATCACTGGAGTCTTCCTTAACTCCTCTCTTTTTCTCTCACTCCAATAAATTCCTTTGGCTCTATGTTCAAAGTGTAACTATAGTATGACCATTTCTCATAACCTCTATTGTTAGCGCACAGGTCCAAGCTACCATCACCTCTTGCCTAGAATGCTGCTAGCATTGTTTAATGTGTCTCGCCTCTTTTATCTTTGTCCCCCATGCTATATTCTCCACACAGCTGCCACAATGACCCTTTTAAAATGTAAAGCAATTACGTCACCCCTTTGCTCAGAGCCCTCCATTGAGTCCTCACAGTAGAGATGATCTGGCTCTATTACCTCTTTACCTTATCTGCTCTTCTTTCCTTCCTCACTCTGTTTTCTTCAGCATGCCAGGCATTTTCTCACCTTAGGGCCTTTGCATTGATTGTTCCCTCTGCCTGGAATACACTTCCCCCCAGATTTCACCATAGCTAACTCTGTCCTCTCATAGGTCTTTGATCAAATGTCCCCTTTTCAATGAAGGTTTCTCCTGACATACATATCCGTCAATGTCCTGCCAGGAAAACAGAAACAACTATTCCAAACAGAAGAAATGTAATTCAGGGAATTGTTTACACAGGTGATGGAACTAACGAAGAGCCAAACAAGGGAGAGAACATGAGGCAACTCAGACATCTGAGTCAGCAGGAGTTGCCATCACCCCTGGGGCTAAGCCGTGCAGGAAGTAAGTGGTGTTACCAGAGCTCCAAAACTGGGGCAACCCAGTGGGATCTGAAACCACTGAGTTGAGCAAGGGACATGGAGCAGGAGCTGGGACCAGGAAAGGAAAAGCAGTCAGATCAGAATGGAAGTAGAATCAAATAGTGCCAGAGATCACGCCCCAAGCTGGAGAGGGGGCAGATAAATACCACAACTCCAGTCCGCCACTGTCTTCCATTAACTGAAACTATCTAAAGACCGGAAGTCAAGACAATCTAGAAGATGTTGTTTTTTATGAAATGGCAGGGCAGGGAAGCCAGGGAAGGGATCTAAGAGAAGCTGGCAAAAGTTCAGCCTACCACCCTATCTAAAATTTTAAGATCCCAAGCCCCATATCTATCATATACTATCAGTACCCCTTACCCTGATCCATTTTCTTATCTGTCAGAATTCCTAGTTGTAAGCAACAAAAATCTATTGTGAGTGTAGAAGCAAAGTTTGAAATGAAAACATATTGAGTAGCAAATAGAATCGTAGGAAGTCTTAAGAACTGAGCTCAGTTAAAAAGTGGCAATAAGTGGAAAGCTAGAGGGGCACCTGCGTCGCTCAGTGGGTTAAAGCCTCTGCCTTCGGCTCAGGTCATGATCCCAAGGTCCTGGGATGGAGTCCCGCACAGGGCTCTCTGCTCAGCGGGGAGCTTGCTTCTTCCTCTCTCTCTCTGCCTGCCTCTCTGCCTATTTGTGATTTCTCTCTGTCAAATAAATAAACAAAATCTTAAAAAAAAAATAAGTGGGAAGCTAGAAAGAAAGCAGGACCAAAGCTAAAGCATGCCGCACAAACTTGCTGTGTTAAATACAGATCCATAGCTGCTTTATGTGTCATGGACACAAGACTCCACTGCTGGAACCATGACCACTCTGTCCATGAAAACTGGGTATCACTGCTGCCACTACTGCCACCTGTGTCCAAAAATAGGTTCTCTGCTGCCATGGCCCTCAAGATCAGTGGCTCCCTACCCAAAATCCAAGGCAAATGCATCCAAACACCTGAGTCCGGGTATGCACATGTGGACTAGGAAAAGGTACATGTTATTTTCAGGTTGCCTGATAAGAGGGGATCTACACCTCTCATCAATATTCATTAAGTGGTAATTTCCAAACATACAAAAGAGATTCACATGCCAGGCTGCCAAAAAATTACAAATGTTCACGATATATTTGCATATATCCAAAATTCTAGGACTTTTTTCTCTTGGCTACCTTTTACACTATCGTATCCTTTTAAAAAAGTCCAACTGAAACTTCAAGACTCAGCTTGACAGTTACTTCTTTCTTTTAATGTCCTCCCTGCCCCCACCCCACCAGGGGTATTCCTCCATCAGATTTTCCTTTGCAGCACTGCTGCATATTACACAAGTTTCTACTACACCACTATTAAAAATAAAGAAGTAAATCATATATACCTACTATGTGGTGGATAATGTGCTAAGTGCTTTACAGTTTTCACTGAATCTTTAATCACCCCTACAGTGTAAGTGCTAACATTTTCTTTGTGTTGCATATGAGAGTATTGTACTTTACAGAGGATACTATAACTTTTTCATGATGTAAACCACTAGAAATTGACAAGAATAAAATATGAAGCCCAGTCCATTATACCCCACAATCTAAATTTTTAACTGTATAAGAGAGCTATAGCTTTTTAAAAAGTTTCTGTGTGTGCATGTGTGTGTGTGTACACACACATAGAACATAGAGTAGAAAAATGTTGGTAATTACTGAAACTGGTTAAAGGTATTCAAGGATTTGTTATGCCATTCTCATAATTTATTTTTTATAAAAATTTCATTTATTTATTTGAGAGAGAGCACAACACGTGTAGGGGCAGAGGGCGAGGGAGAAACAGGCTCCTCACTGAGCACGGGGCCCAACACAGGGCTCGATCTCAGGACCCTGAGATCATGACATGAACCAAAGGCAAATGCGTAGTGGACTGAGCCACCCAGGCGCCCCTATAATTCTATGTTTTTAAAGATTTATTTATTTATTTATTTATTTTTATTTTTTAAAAGAGTGTATTTATTTATTTGACAGAGAGAGACACAGCGAGAGAGGGAACACAAGCAGGAGAAGTGGGAGAGGGAGAGGCAGGCTCCTTGCTGAACAGGGAGCCCAGTGCGGGACTCGATCCCAACCCGATGCAGGACTTGATCCCAGGACCCTGAGATCATGACCTGAGCCAAAGGCAGACACTTAACCAACTGAGCCACCTAAGGGCCCCTTTATTTGTTTTAGAGAGAGAAAGCACGCAAGCAGCTGGGGTGGGAGAGCCCCGGGAGAAACAAGAAGAGAGAGAATCTCAGACAAACTCCCTGCTGAGTGTGGAGACCACACAGGGCTCAATCGCACTACACTGAGATCAGGACCTTAAGTGTCTAACTTAACTGACTGAACCACCCAGGTGCCCCTTATTCTCATAAAAAAAATTAAAACCCATATGTGCATATGTCCTTCTGAACTTTTTTTTTTTTCTGGAATATTTTTAAATAAATCTTGGATATCATGTATTTTACTCATTAATGAGCAGAAATTTATAGAATTCATTCTAGGATCTCACTATTAAAATAACTCAGTTATGCTCAGTTTCTACTTAGTTTCCCAGTACTAACTTAATGTGGAAGAGAAATCAGATTGGCCCATCTTCAGTTAGAGCTCCACTAGTCAAACAACTGTACTAGGTGGCAGGAGTACATGTGACTGCCTATACCCATCTTCAGAAAACTAATTTTTTTTTTTAAGATTTTATTTATTTTTTTGACAGACAGAGATCACAAGTAGGCAGAGAGGTGGGCAGAGTGGGAGGGGGGAAGCAGGCTCCCTGTGGAGCAGAGAGCCCGATGCTGTCCTCGATCCCAGGACACTGGGATCATGACCTGAGCAGAAGGCAGAGGCTTTAACCCACTGAGCCACCCAGGCAGCCCCAGAAAACCAAATTCTAAAGGAAATCATGACCCAGGTAGATATCCCAACTTTTGCCCAAGAGATACGGGTTTTATTTTTCTCCTAAACTCATAAATGTTTCTTGGTGATGAACACAATTGGGTTTGTTGATCATAAACAAGACTGCCCCTATTACTTGTTATAGTTACTTGTCATCTGATAACATTTCCCTGGTACATTTAATTTCCTTGTATTAATTGAAATGATGCAAATGGCTTTAACAAATAAACTCTAAATTCTCAGTGGCTTAGCAAAATAAGAATATATTTCTCACATGTCACTAAAATAAGGTATTCCCAGTCAGGCCCAGTAAGGGACCCAGGCTATACCCTACTTGGAGAACTTTGTGCTCAGTAAACATATGAGAAAAGATACCAGGCAGATGATGTGGAAAGTTCTTAATTGATCAGACTTGGAAGTGGCATACATTGCTTCTATCCACATGCCACTGGCCATAATTTAGTCATATCATGATACTTAACTGCAAGAGGAATTCTTGGAAAAATAGTGTATCTATGTGCTCTGAAGGAAAAGGAAATACATTTTGGTTAACACATAATAGTCTCCAATGTGGTCTATTCAGAAGATTACTAGGTACCTCTTTTCTCTTTTCTTCTTGCATATAGAGGACACCCATTCAGGGCGCCTGGTTGGCTCAGTGGGTTAAGCCTCTGCCTTCAACTCAGGTCATGATCTCAGGTCAGGGTCCTGAGATCAAGCCCAGTATCAGGCTCTTTGCTCAGCAGGGAGCCTGCTTCTTCCCCGCCCCCCACCTGCCTCTCTCCCTACTTGTGATCTCTCTCTGTCCAGTAAATAAATCATTAAAAAAAAAAATTAAAAAAAAAAAAAAAAGAAGAAGAAGAAGACACCCATTCCCCTTCCAAGGAAACAAAATGAAACAAAACAAAATTTCATGCAGAGACTGAATCCGGAGGAAGTTGATATTGACATACTAACTTGTAGCCTACCAACATGATCCAAAAAGACAAGCTTTATGTCCCCCACTGCAATCAATGTATACATGCAAACCATAATCGTCCGAATAGGGGCAGGGAAAAGGATTCGAGATGCACAGCTAGCAATACTCTTGGCAATTTTGAAGTTTTGTTGAGCAGATATCATGAAGGTCTTTACCTTGATTAGACCCTGATTCTTCTCTCTAGTAGAAAGTCCCTTGTCCATTGTTCTCTGGTTTCTAGACCCTGCCCTCTGGGTGGTACTTCATTGTCCAGTATGTTCCATACATGTAACTGCCCTGTGCCCTTCTTGGGAGCTGCGCCCTTCTTGGGAGCTGCTCCCTTCTTGGGAGCTGCTCGGTTTTTACTGCTTTCTCCTGATGTGCAAGTTTGGGCTTATAATTGTGTTAATATAATTGTGTTCCTTCAAAATCACGGTACCTTTCTGTTTCATGTGCTTTTCAGTATGTTTCATGTGTGGGTCACCACACCTAAAGGTCCTTCCTAGGCATAACTCTCAAGCCTCATTTATTTTTTGCTTCCTTGCCTCTTCTAGTAAATGGTCTTCCAATTAAATGCAGCTACTGAGTGACCCTCACTGATTTCTTGTGGAGCAGGGATGAGCTGTCCCCCCTGAGCTATTTCCTAGTCACACAAATTGTTAGCAGATAAATGGTTGTGTTTTATCTACTACATTGGAGGTTGTTTGTGACACAGCAATAGATAATATATTATGTTATGTCATTATATTTTCTTTTAACTAATCAATTACCTTCAGGGCAACCTGGACTTTGAGTCGGAAGGCCATACCAATAATCTGATTTTTGCCTCAGAAGTAACACTATAGTAACCCTGCTAATATTTAGGCAGAAACAACATGTATAAACCATGACTATCCTGAACAAACTTAGAACATAACAGTTGTTTTGTTGCTCAGAACCTTTTCTTTTTTTCCTTCAGTTTTTTTTTTTCCTTTTCCATAGAGTTTAGAAGCAGCTGACTTTTACAGATGGTGATTTCTGACTTTTTGCAGATGGTGATTCTTTCTTGAACACATTGGTTTCTTGGGACAGCGTGCTGAAGGTAGTCACTATTACTTTACCAGTCACTTCTACCAGTGCTACAATTTCAGAGTTTAAATGGTCTTCTTTCAAGCTATTGGTGGAGCCAGTTTTGCCCTGTGTTTTACTTGTAAATAACATGATTCTCTGTTTCTAGCCTCTGATACCAGTTTCCTCATTGCTTGATGCTCAACTGCTAAGCCAATGTCACATATTCTCAATTGTTATTTTTGACAGTACCCCACTTCCAATAAGAAATATTCAATAGCTCAAAAATAAGCAAAATTTATCTCTCACTCACAAAAAGCCTAAAATAAGTGTTCTTGGTTGGGCATGGGGGTGGGCAGTTCTCCTCTAAGCTAGTTCTGTCTTGTGCCTCTACTCTTTTTATGGTAAGTTTTCAAAGTCACCATGTTCTCAGTCAGGCGAAATAGCATAAAAGATCATATGCAGGAGACTTTTAGGGGCCAGCCCTGGCAATTAAGCACATCCTATTAGCTGAATACATTCTATTAGCTGAAACTCAGTCACATAATTATACCTAACTGCAAGGAAGGCAGGAAAGGTTGTATGATCTAGTTTTGTGCCCGGGGGGAAAAAAATGAAGAAGAAAAAACAAATTTTCTGAGAAGCCAGCCAATCTGTGCTACACTAAGGTCACAGAAGTAACAAGTTATACTCAGTTTTCAGTTATTCCCTCACTAAGAATAAAGGCAAATTTGTGGATAATATAAATGTCAGTGATCTAAAAAGCATTATGCATGAACTTTAATAGGTATTTTCTCTCTACATTTGCATATGTATGTGACTGGTAGTCCTAGAGGAGCCCTCTCCCCAAATCCCTGTAAGGCTGAGCAACTGATCTGTTTCATAATTTTGTCACCCCTCAGCAGTTCTTCCTTTGGTAACATTGGCAGACTAATCTAAAGTACATCACCTTTCGAGTCTTCTTTGAATCTAAATATTCTATTCCAATAGACTTCCCTATTGGTTTGCAGGCTAAATGAAAAATAAAAATAAGATGCAAAAAAAAAAAAAAAACTAATCATTGTAGGATCAGAAATCATCTAGCCCACTTCCTTTAACTTTAAAGGATCGTTTTATGCTTATTCTACCATACTGTGGGTGCTGGCAGTTAGTATGCACAAAAAGAATATATTCAAGATATGCAAAAGAAATCAGTTCTGGATAATGAAGAGTTCACCATACAAAAAAAAAAAAATTACTATAAACATTTTTATAGCTAATTCAGTTTTGAAAACTTGTTTTCAAAGTGTGATTGTCACTGTTCTATGTAGAATTTTTAAAAAATGAATAACATGATAAAAGCTGTCCAGAGTTTTTTCCTAACAGATTAGGCTTGTCCTTTTAAATTCTTAAAACCTAATCATGAGAGAAGCTAGCAACTTTGTTTGCTGAGCCTTCTTTTTTCTCATTGCTCGGGAGTTTCACTAAGACTGTACCTCTTTTCAGCATTAAAGAATTGAGCAAGAGTCAATAGATTATATTACCAGAAGGAATATTAATTTCTGGAAGACATCAAGATTCCAAAGCTTGCCTTGAAATCATCAGTTAGTCACGTGGCTCAATTGCAACAATTGAGGAAAGCAGGATGGAGCTATCCCTTGCCACTAAAAGGCTTAGCATACTAATGGCCCTTTGACACTACCAGCCATTCAGAAATCAGACTTTGTCATGCTGAAGAATAGACCACTCACCCCCAACAGGAAGCATTGGAGAGGCAAACGTGACAGTAATTCCCTGTCAGATGAAACTGAGGTATTGTTTTGGATTCCATCATATGTGAAAAGAATTACCCAGTCATAAATTTAAAATATTTTTTCTTTACCTGCTAGCCACTCCTTGTTAGAGTTAAGTATCTGTAATGGGTTAAGGTTAACAATTTTGAGAATCTAGGTGTTTTTGAGCAGGTTGTGAAAATTGGGGTATGTCTACCTGCTACAGTTTGATAATTTAAATATTGCTAAAGATTACAACTGTCTAAGGAAAAGTGATCAAGATTCAAGTGTTTTCTACCTTTCCATAGCTAAGAGAAAACAGAAAATTGGTGTGAAAAAATAAAGCAAAGTGGGAAATAATCTGCTTTAGAGTTATTTTTCTCTGTATTTATGCAACTTTAAATGACCTTCTGTTAACATGCAACAAAACACTAGAAACAATTCAGTGGAAAGCCAGCATAAAAACTCAGTATTGGTCCATGGAAACTTGGGGAGGTGGGGAACTCACACATTAACACATCAAAACTAATTTGAAGAGGATTTAATTGATCCGTGGGTTGTCAAAAGAAGACTTCAGCTCCTAAATTACAAGTGGTGTCTGCTCATTACCTTTTTTCTTTTAAAAATAGAGCGCAGAGATATAATCTAGTGTTTCATCTGTTTATATTTATTTATCATTTTCCACTTTCTGTATTCAGTACCTTATTTTGTCCAATTATCTTGTGTCTGAATCATTTTTCAAAGGGGGAAATATTTATTTCAGGGAGATTATCTCTTGTTCCTTGAAAGAGGAAAAAACAGGTTCAAATCAGGGAGACTTCATCAAAGAGAGTTGTAATCCCTATTGTGTCTGTGTATTCTTCCCATCGGTTTAGAGAATGTGATAAATATCTCTTTGAATCAAGCACTGGCATTTACTTTTTCAGGCTCCAACAATTTAAATGTGATGCAAAAATAGGATATTCAGATACAGTAATTTACTACATTGAGTTGCTTTTCAGTGTGAAACACTACTTGTAGTTCTTTTTAAAACGTCCCTTTTAAAAAAAAAGTCCCTTTTTGCTGGAAGTAGATTAATTTTTTTCTATAATTTCGATTTTATAACTATGTTTTTTGGGGAAAAGAAAAATAAAACAAGATCATTCTTTGTGATCCAACACATTTCACTGAACCCAAGAAATGAATAGTTGAAAAAGAAAACGAAGTCTTTTAAAGTGTCGTTTAGCACGGAAAACCTTCCCCAAGATCCTCAGCTCCAGCTACATCCTCTCACAAAAAGATATTTTAGAGTTTTTTAACAGTAACTGGTTTATGGCAATATAGAATTTATTTTTCTACATTGCTCAGTTCCCACAAGTTTTTAAAAGATTAATTTTAAAATTGCAATTTGGTTGTTCTGATCCTCTTGCCAAGTTCCACATGGTTTTAATTTAATGTTCCCCAATTGGTATCTTTATTACTCCATGCTCCCCTCATGTTGAGGTATACTGGGTCATTATAGTTTTCTTTTCTAAACAAAAAGAGTGGTAAAAGTCATGAATAGATCTGAAACGATCAAAATGTTTTATTTAAAGTTTTTCTTTTCTTAATTTCAAAGACTGTAAGAGCAGTGTTCTTAAGGGAGGGGAAAAATGTATATTTTAAGGGATAACATTATCCAGGAAGATAGATACATGTCGTAAATTTTATTTTGTTGTCCTGTAAGAGAAGGAAAAAAACACCTTATTTTAAAATTAAAGTTGATATTGTGATATTTATGAAAACTGGGGCTTACACATTTTCTAGTAAGCATCTGTAAACATTTAAAATTTTACAAAATATTTGTAATAAAGGAAAAATATTGTCAAAATATCCATTAGATTACGAGATACACAGTCTTTGGGGATAAAAAATTTATTTCAGCTTTATCCTTGATATTTTTGATATGCTGAAATGAGTTCTTAGTAACTATGTTTTGCTGACCTTACCAGTCTATAATTGACGTTTTAAAATACTTTCTTTTTAGAACTTGGATGTACAAGAGAATTGGTAAAATGAACATTTAAAAAATTCTGATCGAATGCATTCTGTGACATTTTATCCTGTGTTTGCCTTTCTTGTTCTGTGATTTCCGTCAGGTGCCCAGGCACCCTGGGCAAAGTTAAGAGCTTCATTTCACAAGAGAAACTGTTCTCAGTGACACCCATTCTGAGTACTGTGCTTTCAGTACTGACTTTCTTTTCTGCTGGGATGATTTACCTCACCCCTCCACCCACGCGGCACTTGACCCAAAAGGAAAATGTGGCCAGTCTCTTCTTGGAGTACCAATTTTACTCTAGGATAAATACATTGACACCTCATTTGACATTAAAATTATAGATATATGATGGATTACAATTCAAAACTCATGTTTTATTTCAAACATAAGACGTCAAAGAAACTTTAAGACTGTGAGAGAACCTGCCAGGTTCTTCATTCTGCAGTTAGGGTGCTTAAGCAGAAAAGTGTGAGAAACACTGAATTAACACTCAGAAAGGTGCCATCCTTTTTTTTTTTTTTTTTTTTTTTCCTATCCCTGGCTAAATAGTAGTTTTCTGTATATACCATTATCCTCAATGAGTTTCCCTTATCCAAATTCTTCTATGTCTGAAAAAAACCCAGGGCTCTGAAGCCGGGACTTTTGAACAAGAGAAGACCTGGAATAGCAGAATGAATTCTACTGAAATCCAAACTGAGGGATGAATGGTGTTTCAAGGGTATTGCACTACTGAGTGACACGGAGGGAAGTAATATTGTTTTTATTGTTTTTCCTTTTAAAAAATGAAAATGTTTTCATACTTCTAAGTGTATTTGTTTATTTAGGAAAAAAACCCAACAACATCCAGAAAGAAAAAGAAGGAACTAAAATTCACCCCAGATTTTATCAACCTGGGATTAATGTTGTCCATTGAACAAAATGTTTATTCAAAGCTCACTCATTGTATGACAGAGATATCTTTCTACACACACACACACACACACACACACAAGTTTACATAAATAGAGATGTACCATACATGCTGTTCTAGTACTTGATTTTTTTGTTATAAAAAGTATGTCACAGACAACAACTATGTCCGTATCCTCATCTAATCATTTTTAATCATCAGATGATTTTAATCATTTTTAATAGTTGTCTAGTATTTCTTTATGCAGTGCTAGACTATTTACTTAACTCTTGTTGTTATGGCCTTTCTTAATTTCTAATCCCTACACCAATCTTTTGAGACTGAAGCTTTCTCGAGTTTATTCCAAAAATAAATAGTTCTGTCATTTCATGATTTTTTTTTTCATTTCATGATTTTTTGACTGAAGAATGCAAGAGACAGTCCTTGTACATATTTATGAGTTTATATATTCGTATATGAATGTATGTTTGCAATATGTATGTAGGCTTGACATATGTATGTACTTATTTTTGCCATATTTATTTTTAAGTATTTAAAATTACCCTCTCCACGGGTTATGAAAAGAAAACAAATATCTTTACCAATCCATCAAATAATAGGTTATTTGCAAATCAAGCCTACGTAAGCTCTCTACTTACAACACAGTTATTTCCTTTGATGGATGTGTTTCCGAACCGTAACCACTGTCTTGAGGGTGAGTCCACCTAACTGGATCTTAATTCTCAGAAAAAAATGCACAACTTCAGCATTGTCTTCCTTGGTTATTCTTGTCCCTTTCTTTGTGCTTCATCTTCTCATGGAGTTAGTCACCCAAACTGAATTTCCTCTGGGGAAACTGTATGCACATTTTCTGCATAATCTCTTGAGGTTAAAGGCTTTGAGGATCTTTGTACATAATGGAAGAGGGAGTCCTTTGACTACAATTGTCTTAATCCTTAAGATGTTTTGTGTGTAGTGAATGGGGAAGCCATCATTTCTTCTAAGGCTTCCTGAGACAGAATCTGCAAGATATTTGCTTCTTGGTGATTTTATTGAGTGATGCATTGAAAGGATGAAGTTAATAATTACTAAATAAGCACATGCTAAACAAGTTCTCTGTAACTGTATTTTAAGGTTAATTGGTGCCCTCAGGTTATATCTAATTATATGTGACAACATTTCATAATGAAAAAGACATTTGTCTTATTGAACGAAGTAATTTCTTTAGTTGATGATACGGGTTGAACACATTACTCGTGGCTGGATTTGGCACATTAAAAAAATTTATTGTAAATTTTTTTTTTCACCCTATTTTACATAGAGATAGCCCTTTGCTTAATAATTATTTTGTTCCTGATATCTTGATCTTACATCAGAGTTCATACAGGAGTCTGTTATAAATGGAATCATAAAGTAATTTCATGCTGTATGTAGCTAGATTTAACATAGAGTCAAAGGAACAGTCTCTCCTTTGTTTCTTTAATTGTTCCCAAAAGAAAATTCATAGACTCACATCTCTCCTCCAGTTACTTAACCTGCAGAACATTGTCAAATATAATTGATATATTTAAGAACTTGGAAGCCCAATGGAGATATTGGATTTCTCTTTCTAGAATACCTTTCTCTTTTTTTAAGAGACTTTTATATTTCTCTAGAGTGCAACTGCTTGCCTTTAGGTAATAAAATGAACAAGGTGACTCCTAGAGTCTGCTTTAGACTCATAATATGGTGTCCTAGCAGAGCATACCAGCTTTACTTATTTCTCTCCTATTTTTAATTTTCTCCAGAGATAGATTAACCCCAGCACATTAAACAGGGGATTACTCAAAAATCCCAAGTTTGATTTCCAGAGTCTATGTTTTTATTCTGTCTTGCTTTAGTTGTGGAAATATAGACAAATAGGATTTGAAATATTTTAGAAAGTAATTCACAAATCTTCTATGGCTGGTCATGTATTTCTTCATTGTGACTCAAACTCCAATCTACATTTCCTAGGATTAAACTCGAAAATAAACTTAAATGACTATTAAACTAATGCATGCTTACATAAAATATTTTAAGGACATAGATAAGTAGGAATAACTATGTCCATAATACTATCATCCAGAGATAACCATGAGAGGCATTTTGATGCATTTTTTCCTTTTCTCCATATGCATATACATTTTTATGCATATATGTGACTCTTCTGTTTATCCATATTTAAATATATTTTCTAAGACGGAGTCCTAGATGTGAGATTACTAGATAAGAGAAGAATTTTTTTTTAAGATTTTATTATTTTTTAAAGATTTTATTTATTTATCTGACAGAGAGAGATCACAAGTAGGCAGAGAAGCAGGCAGAGAGTGGAGGAAGCAGGCTCCCTGCTGAGCAGAGAGCCCGATGTGGGACTCGATCCCAGGACCCTGAGATCATGATCTGAGCCGAAGGCAGTGGCTGAACCCACTGAGCCACCCAGGCGTCCTAAAGATTTTATTTTTTAATAACCTTTTCACTCAATGTGGGGATCAAACTAACAACCCCAAGATCAAAAGCCACATGCTTCACTGACTGAGCCAGCCAGGCACCCACAGAATGAATATTTTTAGTGGTCTTAAGTCCTATCACATTGTTCTGAACAGATTTGTAACAATTGATAGTTTCACCAGATGTGTGAGTGTGCCTCCTGTTCTCTTGGGTCACCTGCCTACATTAAATATTCATTCTCACTAAAGCTAATTTTGTAAGTATTGTGGGTTGAATGGTGGTCCCCCCAAAACATAAATCTATACTCTAATACCTGGAGTCTGTGAATATTGACTTATGTGGCAAAAGACAGGATTAAATTAAAGATTTTGAGAAGAGGATTTATCCTGGATTCTCCAGGTAGGCCTTAGGTGCAAGCATGTGTATTTTTTTTATTATTTGTTTGTTTGTTTGTGTTTTAAAGATTTTATTTATTTATTTGAGAGATAGAGAATTTGAGAGTGAGTGTATATATGGTGTTCGGAGGAGGGACAGAGGGAGAGGGACAAGCAGACTCCCCACTGAGCGGGGAGCCTAACCCATCCCAGGATCCTGAGAACATGACCTGAGCCAAAGGCAGATGCTTAACAACTGAGTCACCTAGGCGCCCCATGTGTATTTTTATAAGGGACAGGCGGAGGAAGTTTTGAGGCAGACACACAGAGGAGAAGACAATGCAAAGAAGGAAACAGAGATTGGAATGATGGGGTCACAAACCCACGGATGCTGCGCCAGCAGTCTCCAAGGATGGAAGATAGAAGGAACAGATTTTCCCTGAAGCTCTCAGGAAATGTGGCTTTGCCAACACCTTGATTTTGAACTTCTGGACTACAGAATTGTAAGAGAATATATTTCTATTGTTTTCAGCCACAAGGTTTTGGTGATTCTTTATAGTAGTCACAGGAAATGAATACAACAAATAAAAATCATATTTCGGGGTCACCTGGGTGGCTTAGTCTGTTAAGTGTCTGCCTTGGGCTCAGGTCATGATCCCAGAGTCCTGGGATTGAGCCCTGGGTTGGGCTCCCTGCCTTCTTCTCCCTTTCCGTTTGCCTTCCGATTGTGTTCTCTCCCCCACAAGCCCCCGATTGTGTTCTTTCTTTCTCTCTCAAATAAATAAATAAAGTCTTTTTAAAAAATCATATTAGGGGTGCCTGGGGGGCTCAGTCATTAAGCATCTGCCTTCAGCTCAGGTCATGATCCCAGGGTTCTAGGATCGAGCCCCGCATTGGGTTCTCTGCTGGGCGGGAAGCATACTTCTCCCTCTCCCACTTGCCCTGCTTGTATTCCCTCTTTCACTGTGTTTCTTTCTGTCAAATAAATAAATAAAATCTTTTAAAAAAATTTTTTTAAATAAAACAAATTTGAAAAGACATATTTCAGTGTTGCTTTCATCTTCATTTCCCTCACCAAAGACATGGTTATTTTATTTTTAAATTTTTTGTTTTATTATTACAATTATTTAAACATTTTTTTTTTATTAAAAAAATGTTTAAGTAATCTCTACACACAGCATGGGGCTCAAACTCATGACCGGAAGACCAATAGTCTCATGCTCTACCCAACTGAACTATTCAGGTACCCCACACATGGCTATTTTAAATTCTATTTATTTGATGAATAATAAGGCTGGATGAAGCTGAACATAAAACAGAAAAGAGAGGAACCAGTTTGGAGGCTGCTCCAGTAATTTAGGAGAGAAAAACACCATGGTTTAAAAAAGACAGTGTAGTGAGGATAAAGAGAACAGACTGGGGAAACGGCTGATATTTAAAAAGGCAAGCCCTAGTGATTGATTATATAAGACTGTGAAGCGGGAGGAGATGAGGATAATGAACAACTGGGTGAATGACTGTGCCATTTACTGTGATAGAAAATGTGGATGGGGAGAAGCAGGTTTGGAGGGAAAGTAATGAGTTCAGTTAGAATGGCTTAAGGTGCATGTGAGACATACATGTAAACATGTCTAGGGGGCTGCTGGCTCTGGGGCTAGGGCTCAGGACAGAGATCTTGGCTAAAGCCATACATCTGTAGGTCATCAACATTTTGAAGCTATCCACAGGTATGAGACTTTTTTAGAGTGTTCAGGGTATGCAACAAACTAAGCCTGGGACAGAGCCCTGAGGAACAACATAAAAGGGATATTCAGAGAAAGAGAATCTTAAGAAGCTGAAAGAGTAACAGAAGCATATCGGAGAAGGGTGGTTTTTGTTTGTTTGTTTGTTTTTTTAAGATTTTATTTATTTATTTGACAGAGAGAGAGAGATCACAGGTAGGCAGGGGACGGGGGAGGGAAGCAGGCTCCCTGCTGAGCAGAGAGCCCGATATGGGGCTCGATTCCAGAACCCTGAGATCATGACCTGATTCCAAGACAGAGGCTTAACACACTGAGCTATGAAGGCTCCCTGAAGAGTGGTTTTTGAGGCCAGAGTGATCAACAGCATTAAGCTGGCAAGAGGCCAGCTTAGAGCACCTTCAGAATCTGCCCCAGCTTTTAGGCTGAGACCAAGCCCTTCCTGGACAGCCTATAGGCAATGATGGAGCGTGACAAGACCATCAAGTAAGTGAGGGCCTTTCTGCCTAGCACAGGGCTTTTTTTTTTTTTTTTTAATTAATATATAATGTATTATTTGTTTCAGGGGTACAGGTCTGTGATTCATCAGTCTTACACAATTCACAGCACTCACCATAACACATACCCTTCCCAATGTCCATCACCAGCCACCCCAACCATCCCATCCCCATCCCCTCCAGCAACCCTCTGTTTCCTGAAATTAAGAGTCTCATATGGTTTATCTCTCTCTCTGGTTTAGTCTTGTTTCATTTTCCCCTCCCATCCCCTATGATCCTGTTTTGTTTTTCAGTTTCCTCAGTGAGATCATATGATTAATTGTCTTTCTCTGACTGACTTATTTCACTTAGCATAATACCCTCTAGTTCCATCCATGTTTTTGCAAATGGCAAAATTTTATTTTTTGATGGCTGCATAGTATACCATTGTGTATATATAACACATCGTCTTTAACCATTCATTTGTTGATGGACATCTAGGCTCTTTCCATAGTTTGGCTATTGTGGACATTGCTGCTATAAACATTTGGGTGCATAGGCCCTTTTGGATCACTACGTTTGTATCTTTAGGGTAAATACCCAGTAGTGCAATTGCTGAGTCATAGGGTAGCTCTATTTTCAACTTTTTGAGGAAGCTCCATGCTGTTTTCCAGAGTGGCTGTACCAGCTTGCCTTCCCACTAATGGGTGTAGGAGGGTTCTACTTTCTTGGCATCCTTGCAAACACCTGTCATTTCCTGACTAGTTAATTTTAGCCTTTCTGACTGGTGTGAAGTGGTATTTCCCTGTGGTTTTGATTTATATTTCCCTGATGGTGAGTGATGTTGAACACTTTATCATGTGACCGTTGGCCATTTAGATGTCTTCTTTGCAGAAATATTTGTTCATTTCTTCTGCCCATTTCTTGATTGGATTCTTTGTTCTTTGGATGTTGAGTTTGATAAGTTCTTTATAGATTTTGGATACTAGTCCTTTATCTTATATGTCATTTGCAAATATCTTCTCCCATTCTGTCGGTTGTCTCTTGGTTTTGTTGATTATTTCATTTGCTAGCACAGGGCTTTTTTTTTTTTTTTAAAGATTTTATTTATTTATTTGACAGACAGAGATCACAAGTAGGCAGAGAGGCAGGCAGAGAGAGAGGGAGAAGCAGACTCCCTGCTGAGCAGAGAGCCCAATGCGGGGCTTGATCCCAGGACCCTAAGATCATGACCTGAGCCGAAGGTAGAGGCTTTAACCTACTGAGCCACCCAGGTGCCCCGAGCACAGGGCTTTTTTAAGGAGCAATTTTTGCCCTAAAGCTTCCTGTTGAATTGACTGAGAACCTTTCAGATCCGCATCATAGTCTGAATGCTTTCCATACTCATAACTGGCTTCCTCCCCCTTTCACAGTACATAGGCACTGGTTCCTAAATAAACCTCTTGCACCCTTTCCTCTGTCCACCTTTGACATGTGATCTCACAAAAATTTCCATGAAATTAAAGGAAATAGAGGTAGCTGAAGAGTAAATGCGCAGTAGAGTTCAAGACCTTTAATAGTGAAGGGGGGGGTATAGAAACTGGAAGGGGACACAAGCCAATAAGGACTTCTTATTAAGATGGGACAGGCATGACCCATTTCAATCTGATAACTTGGAGTGAGTGGAAAGGAAAGGGAGATTAGCCAAGATTCCTGAGAAAAGTGAAAGGTTGGAATCCTGAGCATAGTGGGATGGATTCAGCTGAGGCAGAAGGAGAAACCACTCTTCCATCATGAGAGAAGGGAAGAAAGGAAGGATGTGCAGGAATGTTTGCAGATGCTGGAGTGGGTGAGACCATCTGCTGAGAAGGAAGGCAGAGGTGATAGACTGCAAGTTCAAGAAAAACTTAGAGGGTACATTGTAGCTGTGTTATATGATGGTTAACTGTGAAGCACTAGATGCGTTCCAATTTCCACAAGGACTAGATAGATGGGAGTATTCACAACCACCACTTCTATCAATGGTGGAAAGATAACCCACTGGAGTTGGAATATTGAGAGGACAAGGTAATGAAGGGACTATTTATAAAGATTTGGGCAACGTATAAGGGAAACAGGAAGATGAAGTGCAACGCCCCAAGACTAGCCATCCCACAACTAAGGTGAGGAAAAGAAGAAAAAATTACTAGAACTCAGAGACTGAGAAAGCTGTGTGGAGAGGCTGGGTTTTGGGACAGGAACTTTTGATAGGATAGGCAATGTAGACATTCATAAGGACCCACAAGTAGGGAGCCAGGAGAATAAACACTTAGACCTACTGCTCCTTAATCCTTTCCATCTGTTTCTGGGCCACTCCCAACCAGAAGCCAGAGAGCAAAGGAATCTGTGTTGTGGTTCCCAACAGATCAGTCTCCTTGGAACAGATCAGGGTGGGGAAGGGTGAATCTGGAGGATTATAATGTGCACTATATTAAAATGTACCATAAAGCTACCAATAAAAAAAGTGTGTTATTGGCTCACAAACACGTTTATAGAAGAAGCTGGTGAGTCTAGAAATAGGACAAAGTATATATACATGTATTTATTATACAGTAAAAATGTATTCAAATCAGTAAAACAAAAGATGGATTATTTACCAAATGATACTTTACCAATTGGCTAGTGATTTGGAAAAGATAACTCAGGGCCACCTGGGTGGCTCAGTTGGTTAAGCATCTGACCCTTGATCTCAGCTTGGGTCTTGATCTCAGGGTCGTGAGTTCCGACCCCACGTTGGGCTCCACATTGGGTGTGGAGTCTATTTAAAAAAAAAAAATGATCAGTTAAATCCTTACTTTTAGTTCCCTATAAACCTAAAGATAGATCAATGATTTAAATGGAAAAGAAATTGAAGAAGATGAGAGATGAAAGGAAAAAAAAAAAGAAAAAGAAGAAAATATAAGTGTCCATTTTTTTTTTAAAGATTTTATTTATTTATTTGACACAGAGAGAGAGAGAAGGATCACAAGTAGGCAGAGAGGCAGGCAGAGAAAAGAGAGGGAGAAGCAGGCTCCCCATCGAGCAGAGAGCCCGATACGAGGCTCGATCCCAGGACCCTGAGACCATGACCTGAGCCGAAGGCAGAGGCTTAACCCACTGAGCCACCCAGGTGCCCCAATAAATAAAATCTTTAAAAAAGAGAGAAAAAACACTAAACTTTCTTAACAAAGACAATGTAATTAAAAACAATTGTAAATATAATTCCCACATCTATAAAATTTTAAAACATTGAAATGACTGACCTGTTATTATTGTAGGAAGGGAAGGACAACATACCCTCTAATTCCCTGTGAATATATATATCAATACATTTCTCCTTTAAGGCAAATTGACGCAATTTATCAAAACATAAAAAATGTACATCACCTTTGACCCACCAATCTTGCTTCTAGAGTCTAGTCCAGGGGGTAATTGTACAAGTGCAAAGTGATGTAACTATTAGAATGCCCATTTCTGATTGTGCGTGTGTGTGTGTTTAGCCTCTTCCCGATCCATTAATATGGAATTGGACAAGAAAATTAGGGTACAATTCTATAGTGGAATATTCTGTGACCATTAAAATTAATATGTTTCTATATCAATTATGTGAAAATATACCCACAAGATTCTATGAAAAAGACACATATAGAATAATTCCATTTATTTAGAATTGATTACTAAACATACTAATCTGGACTCATAATGTCTGGAAAGATAGTCACAAAATTGTTAGTAGCCGTTATCATTAGGCATTGGTATCTTGGGTAGTTTTCTTACTTGTTTTTTTCTGTCCTCTGGATTTTTAAAATGGATAGGTATAATTTTACCATGTATATCTATATAGACACAGCTACGGTTATTTTTTTTTCCTTTAAGATTTTATTTATTTATTTAAGAGAGTGAGAGGACAAGCATGGGGAAAAGGAGGGGCAGAGGGAGAGGGAGAAGCAGACTCCCCACAGAGCAGGGAGCCAGCGTTGGGGCTGGATCCCAGGATCCTGGGATCATGACCTGAACCAAAGACAGATGCTTAACTGACTGAGCCATCCAGGTGTTCTGCTACAGTTATTTTTATGTATAATAAAGGAAGGAATGAAATAGCTTATGTGAAGACTAGAAGCAGTTATTATGCAGAGAATACAGAATTTCAGGAAATACTGACAGTCCAGGCAAAATGGAAATCATACATTTATGTCACCAATATTAGTGATGATGTGGGATTCTCCAGTAGAGCTCAGTGTCTCTATAGCCTAACTTCTAAAAATTCTTCTTTGAGGGGTGTCTGTCTGATTCAGTCAAAAGAGCATGTGACTCTTGATTTGGGGACATGAGTTTGAGCTCCATGTTGTGTGTAGAGATTACTTAAAAAAAAAAAAAAACTTAAAAAAAATTCTCCTTTGAACACTAAGAGCTGATCTCATGAACTCAGATTACAGAGTGTTACTATAATTCATAGTATAAAAAACATGGAGAACAAGACGGATGGAAATTAACTATAAGACAGGAAGAGGAAGGAGAAAGTTTTATATGATGGGAGGAAAGGAGACAGATTTGAAAGGAACGCAACCAGAGAGACAAGCAGAATTCGATCCTTAAAGATGGATTTGGTGAGTCATCATTCTGGGCTTTAGGCAAAGGAGGGTGTGGCAAGATGATAGAAACACAGAGAGCTTGAGGAGGAATCTAAGCACCTCCGGGTGTGTTGTCTGACTCATTGCTTTATCTATCATAGCTCTGGAATGGTAATTCAGCAAAGTCCTGGGATATCATCCATAGCCTGTGACCTTCATATGCTACTTAGTGGTACGATGGAGAGATGCTCAAGGATTTTAAGAGTTCTACACCCAATTCCAAAGTGGATGTGTTGGGGGGGGGGATTCCCCACATCACCAAGCAAACAATTCTCAGACATAGCTGTGTGTCCTACAATTCAACTCAATTCTCAGATTATCTCCCCAGAGATTAGTATCAGATTCTCCAGATTAAGCGTTTAGTCCTACAAGGCTCCTGTCCCAATTGTCTTACTCCCCACCTTCTGCCGAATTCAGATGCCAACTGAAGGTCTAGGTTGTTACCTGAGCTTTCTGACCAAATGACTATTCATTGGGTATTCCCATGACCCCCTCCTTGGATTTAATTAATTTGCTAGAATGGCTCACAAAATTCAGAAAAATATTTTACTTACTAGATTACCCTTTAATTGTAAGGGATATAGCCCAGCCAGATGGAAGAGAAGCATAGGGCAAAATATGCAAGATATGAGGAAGGACTCAGAGCTTCCACACCCTCTCCAAGCAGGCCACTCTCATCCTGGAAACACTCCAAATCCTTTCCTTTTGGCCTTTTATGGAGGTTTTGCTACGTAAGCACAATTTATTTAATTACTGGCCATTGATAACTGATTCAACCTCCAACCCCATTTTCTCTCATTGGGATGTTAGGGGGTGGGACCTAAAGTTCTAACCCTCTAATCACAGGGTTGGTTCTCCTGGCAACCAGCCCCTATCCTTGGGTGAAGTTCCAAAGTTACCTAATTAACATAACAAGAGACACCTGTATCTGTTCTCCGCACAGGATATTCCAAAGGTTTTAGAACCTCTGTGTCAGAAATGGGGATGAAGATCAAATACATACGTCTTATTGTAGATCCCAATATTGATCAAAGTGATCTGGTTGAGAAAAGAAAGCTGGAGTTGGTGGAGACATTATATAAGCAGAGGGCATAATGGGGATGATGGTAGTCATCAGTAGTGGTAGCCGTGCAAGACCAGAGGCAATCAACCACTGCACTGGAGAAAGAAGACTCAGAACAGTGCTGTCCAATGAAATATAACGCAAGCTATATGTGTAACTTAAAGTTTTCTAGTAGCCACATTGAAAAGGTAAAGAAAGAAAAAAAAAAGGTGAAATTAATTTTAATAGTTAACATACTGAGTCTACTGATCCAGTCAGTAGAGCATGCAACTCTTGATCCCAGGGTCGTGAGTTCAGGCCCCACGGTGTGCCTAGAGCTTACTTTAAAAACAAAACAAAACAAAACAAAAAACCCAATCTAGTTAACATACAGTTGACCTTTGCACAACATGGGTTTGAACTGTGTAGATCAAGTTATATTAGAAATTTTTTTTAAAGATTTTATTTATTTATTTGATAGAGAGAGAGAGAGAGAGAGAGAGATTAAGAGAAAGGGCTGAGGGAGAAGCAGACTTTCTGCAGAGCAGGGAGCCCAAGGCAGGACTCAATCCCAGGACCCTGGGATCATGGCCTGAGCTGAAGGCAGCCGCTTAACCAACTGAGCTACCCAGTCGCCCCTGTATCAGATTTTTAAAAAAATATAGTATAGTGTTGTAAATGTATTTTCTCTTCTTTTTCTTAACATTTTCTTTTCTCTAGCTTACTTCATGGTAACAATACAGTATATGATACATATAATCTACAAAATATGTGCTAATCTACTATTTATTTTATTAGTAAGGCTTCCAGTCAGCTGTATTAGTAGTTCAGTTTTGGGGAATCCAAAGTTATACTCAGATTTTCAACTGTGCTTGGGGTCAGTACCCCTTGCCCCTGCATATTCAAGGGTCAATTGCATCTTATTCAGTCTAAAATATCCAAAATAGTTTTTAGAAAAAAATTTTTTTTAAAATATTTTATTTATTTATTTGACAGACAGAAATCACAAGTAGGCAGAGAGACAGGCAGGGGGGTGAGGGAAACAGGCTCCCCGCTGAGCAGAGAGCCCGATGTGGGGTTCCATCCCAGGACCCTGGGATCATGACTTGAGCCAAAGACAGAGGCTTTAACCCACTGAGCCACCCAGGCGCCCCTAGAAAAATATTTTTAATTTTTAAGTAATCTTTACACCCAGCGTGGAGCTCAAACACCGAGATCAAGAGTGGCATGGTCTATCCACTGAGCCCGCCAGGCGCCCCCAAATTATTTCATTTCAGCTTGTAATCAAACATTAAAAAATGAGAATTTAGGGCGCCTGGATGGCTAAGTGGGTTAAGCCGCTGCCTTCGGCTCAGGTCGATGATCTCAGGATCCTGGGATCAGAGTCCTGCATACGGACTCTCTGCTCAGCAGGGAGCCTGCTTCCTTCTCTGTCTCTCTCTGCCTGCCTCTCTGCCTACTTGTGATCTCTCTCTGTCAAATAAATAAAAATCTTTAAAAATAAAATGAGAATTTATATGTGTGTGTGTGTGTGTGTATATATATGTATGTATATATATATATATATATATATATATTTTTTTTTTTTTTTTTAAACATACTAAGCCTTCGAAAGTACATGTGTGTGGGGCGCCTGGGTGGCTCAGTGGGTTAAAGCCTCTGCCTTCGGCTCAGGTCGTGGTCCCAAGGTCCTGGGATCGAACCCCACATCAGGCTCTCTGCTCCGTGGGGAGCCTGCTTCCTCCTCTCTCTGCTTGCCTCTCTGCTTACTTGTGATCTCTCTCTGTCAAATAAATAAATAAAATCTTTAAAAAAAAAAAAAAAAAGAAAGTCCATGTGTGGTTCACATTTACAGCATATAATGCAGCCTCACCACATTTCAAGTCCTCAGTGGCCATATGCGGCTGGTGACTACTCTGTTGGACAACACAGATAAAGAGACACTGAAGGCCCTTTTCTCTCCCACCATCATAAACACATACTCTACTCAGAAGCAATCCAGGCAAGGAATAAGGGTGAGGGGACCCTTCCAACAAGAAGAAATATCTGATAGGGAGTTAAAACTAGGGATTAAGGGACTTTTAGCAAGAGGGACACTTAATTTTGAGTCTGGACACCAAGTTTTTCTTCAATTATCAGTGGCAGTGAGGACTCAAGGACAAGATGAGATCATTCAAAATAAAGAAATGTATGCCTTTTTATACATCTAACTAATAATACTGGGTACATTTCAGTCCGTATTACAAAAGTTAGAGAACTGTTCTTACTGTGAAAGAACCTAGGCATTATTCAGTGTATTGATGAAATGAATCACCATTTATCACAGTGTATTTAGGCTAGTTCTTCAGAAGTTAAGGCAATATTGCTTGACTCCTCCAGATGCTTGTAATCTAAAGCCAAGACTACCTGTAACAAGTCATGGGCGTTGGGAAGGGGGTTTCTTGTGATTTCTTCCTTCCTCTCTCTCTCTCTCTCTTTCCTTCTTCCTCCAAGATTTTATTTATTTATTGTCAGAGAGACAGAGAATCACAGGCAGGGAGAGCAGCAGACGGAGGGAGAAGCAGACTCCCCACGAAGCAGGGAGCTGGATGCCTGGCTCCATCCCAGGGTCCAGAGATGATCACCACCTGCCCTGAAAGCAAAGGCTTAACTGACTGAGCCACCCAGGCGTCCATAAACTGCCTTCTTTACTGTGTTGCACTCAACAGGTCCGCTCTTTTCTATCTTTACTTTTTTTTTTTTTTTTGACTGGCTGCTTAGAGTTTATTTTCCACTTGGTACAAACACATGGTTACAGGGTGTCAGGAAGCCTTACATGCGGCTTCGATATTAAAGAGTGGGGTTCTCTCAGCTTCCTTTTTTGGTGTTTTTCTCTTTTGATATAAAAGAACCCAAATGTGTCTGCTTGCCACAGTCTGCGTAGTCTATGGGAAAGGGAGGGGCTCTAATGAGCCCAGTGGCTCCCAGAGCCTGGTGGCTGGTGGTGGCCACCCAGAATTGGAGCTTGGTGTTGGCTTTGTCCAGCTGACCCCGGCTACACAGGTCATCGTGCCACGCCTGGAGAGATTTTGAGCATGATGGTGACTCCAACACTGTAGCTGTGAATGGGAAAGTGGACTTTCCAAAGAAGCTCGCCCACTAGTGCTAGAGAGTGAGGGTTGAGGAGGCTCTGGGGAGGCCAGGGTGGTGAGGGATGGCTTCCCTACGATGCGATGCACTTCTTACAAGCTGTTACTCGGAGTGGAAGGAACCCAGACGGAGCCGATGATAGTTGTGGGTGGGGAGCCACTGGAGGGGATGGTTGCCAAGCTGTACCTTGTGGGCTGGTGGAAGCAAGGTGACGATCATGGGTGGCGGGGTTGATCATGGATGGCAGGGATGGGGACGCTAGGCATCGAGCCCATTTGGAGAGGAGACACCGCGAGCGAGGTGTGCATGAGCGCTGCCTTTACTCTTGTTTACTTTTTTTTTTTTAAGATTTTATTTATTTGACAGACAGAGATCACAAGTAGGCAGAAAGACAGGCAGAAAGAAAGGGAGGGAAGCAGACTCCCTGCTGAGCAGAGAGCCCAGTGCGGGGCTCAATTCCAGGACTCTGGGATCACAACCGGAGCCCAGGGCAGAGGCTTTAACCCACTGAGCCACCCAGGCGCCCCACTCTTGTTTACTTTTGACATTCCCCTCTCTAGGATAACGTTATCCTCCCTTCTGAACCTGATTCTATCCAAACTTCATGAAATGATGTAAGTTCTGTCCTCATCGTGAAGTGTGCCTGGACTTGTTCAATTTAAATAGAACTTACTGTGTGGTTTACATTACATGGCTTCTCTCTTAATTACATGTCCTTTAGCATTATTTTCTCGTTATTTCCTTCGCGAATTTCTTATCTCACCAGTGAGCTCCCACTCTTCTCATGGGAAGAAACTTTTATTTCTTTTATAGACCTGATGCATTCAGCGAAGTGCTGGGCTTGCTCCAAATCCTCAAAAAATATTTGTGGCTTGAATTGAATCAACTAAGTAGTCTGTGATGTTCCATTTGAAAAGCCAAATGAAGTCATTTTAATGTAGTCACACTCCTTTAGCTCAGGGATGCATTTATAGAAAGGAGAGTGCTAACTGCAAACAGATAATTATGTGGAATGACATTCTGGGCATTGAATTGGCAATTTTGATTCTTTGAATACCCTGAGTTGAAGAATGCACCTGACCTTGTATTCTCTCAACCGCTCTTCAGGAAGCTGTTGGTCATTTCTTCTTAGTGGAAGTGAAGACAAAAGATGGTCACCATCACTAAATGGCTCTGCCCTTTTTTTTGTTGTTGTTAAATTTTTATTTATTTATTTGACAGACAGAGATCACAAGTAGGCATAGAGGCAGGCGGGGGGCTGGGGAGGGGAAGCAGAGAGCTAGATGCGGGGCTCGATCCCAGGACCCTGGGATCGTGACCTGAGCCAAAGGCAAAGGCTTAACCCACTGAGCTACCCAGGTGTCCCAATGGCTCTGCTTTTTGCCACGGATTTCTTCCACTAGTTTCTAGAAGATATTCATCCTCCTCAGGCATTTTAACGTCCAAAATGACTCTTTTGCCTGGCACTTTTGGAGCATCCTAAATTCTACCATTTGCACATCTTTCATCAATGACCACGAGCTGAAACTATTCACTAAAACATGAAATAACAGCTAACTCCCACTTTTTTGCCTTCACTTTTACTATGCTAAAAAGACTTATTGCCATGCCCATTCAAATGAAAGCAAAGTCAGTAAACTTTATGATGATGTAGGACATTTTGACCCATCAGGAGAAAAATGCCTACCAGAGACGTATTCCATGTGTTTTTTGCACATGCATATACACACACACAGGTTTTTAATATGAAATTCTTCAGAAACAACAGCCTTGTGATACACCAGTGCTATTCAAAGCAGTGCTCAAGGAAGTATGTTTCTAGTACTCTGGGGAGTCATGTGGTCCTTCAGGCATATTGTGAGATAATAAAGATATCTAAATAAGGTTATAGCTTCAGTTCTGATTTTGGATGATTTTACATAAACTCAAGCTTATCATTTGTTTTTCATCATGGCCTTTTACCTTTTGTTAGGCACGTGGCTTGTTCACCTGTTTCTCTATCTTGAAAACTTTGATATTCATATTCCGTCATTTAAATCATTTTTATGCTGTTCATTTTTTGTGTGCGTTGAAACAAAAATTCTTTGACCATGAAGGCATTTTTCCCCCTCCCAGAAAGGTTTTTATACCTTTAAAGATTTTATTTATTTATTTGCCAGAGAAAGAGAGAGAACACAAACAGGGAGAACAGGAGGCAGAGGGAGAAGCAAACTCCCCACTGAGCAAGGAGCCCGATGCAGGACTTGATTCCAGACCCCTGAGATCATGACCCTAGGCTAAGGCAGACACATAACCAATGTAGCCATCCAGGTGTCTCTTGAAGTTTTGTTTTGAATTTCTCTTCAGTCTAAATAATGTTTTATAACAGTCACTTCTTTTTTTAAGCTGTCAAAATTAGTCTGGGGGAAAGTGCATACTCTCTCTCTTTTTTTTTAATAGCTCATCCTTCACACATTTCTCAAAACATCAGAAAAACCTGTAAGTATTAAGAAAATATGAGGGTATTTTTTTGTTTTGTTTTTGTTTTTTAAGTCTTGATTCTTTGACTGATAGTCTTGGAGAACTTAAGTATTAAGACTAGGGTTAACCATGAGGTTGAGAAAAGATGTTGCGTATGTACAACGAATAGATAAAATGTATTTCATGAAAGCATTGCTAGTTTTAAAATCTTTTTTTTATAGTCCATAGTTCAGATAAAACTCTGTAGCTATGACCTTCATTTGAATCTGAAGCATGTTGCAAATCAGCACAGAGAGGAGAAGCTCAAGTAAATGTAAACATATGGAATTTTAAAAATAAAAATTCCCCTCTTTGCAAAAAAATCAAGCCATTGCTTTGAAGTTTTTTTTTAAAATAATGCTCTGTGTAGAATCATATCTTGAAAAAATGAAGAAACCAAATGGAATGAACATTAGTCAGCGTATAATAAAAAAATAAACATCAAATGTCTTTGCCAATGGGGATCTGAGTCTAATAAGCAGTGTTCTCTAGTCAATGGAAATGAAGTGGTACAGGTCACCATCAAGGTATGGAAAGAAAACACAAATGACAACAAGGAGAATTGATAAGAAAGATGTTTTTCGTTAATATATTTAACTTGTTTCCATTTACTCTAAAGAGAACACCAGAGAAAATCCTAGAGCATGGTTGGCATGGGAAGCAAAAATCCCTGCACAAGGAGAATGCAAGAAGGATGCAAAGTTTCCTCAAATAACCGTGATTACAGCCAACAATGATTGCATGTGCATTGAGCCAACTCCCCAAATTGACCTCCCCCAGGCTAGGTCACTCTCATCTTTACCTGGGATGGTTCTCTAACTGGCCTCCTCCACCCCTTTCCTGTTCTTCCTCCCCAGTCCTTCTTCCTCAATTCTGCAGACAGTAGAATTTTTTAAAAATTAAAATTTAATGATATCTTTGCTCTGCTAAAATTCTTCAGTAACTTCCAATTGCTCTTTGGGTAGAATTTTAAGAGCTACACGTTTTTGAATGATCTGGCTCCGGCTGACCTCTTCAGCTTTATTTTTCGCCTTTCTTTGCCTCCCTCACTGAATTTCAAACTCAAAGTCCTATTTGCTGTTTCTCGGATAAACCAAACTCTGTGTCCCTCTCAGAGTTTTAGCATAAGCGTGTCTTTCTGTCTGAGAGAATATTCATCACCAGCCCTATCCCAATGGGCCACCACTGCTTGATATTTCCTCTCCAAGCTTCAAGTCTCAGTCTAGGTTAGGATCTATATTACAGTATCTTATACTTTGCCTTTACACATATTCCTCGTGTAAGTAAACTTACTGAAACCACTAGTAATTTTAGTAGGAATGTGAAGAATTGTTTATTGTCTATCCTTTTCACTAGATTTTAAACTCACAGTCCCTGAGGGCAGGGACTGTGTGTCTACTTTGTTTATTACTGCATTCTACATGCCTGGCATCGTGCCTAACTCGTAGCTGGTGCTTAATAAGCATCTCTGGAATGAATAAGATTGTAATGTAGACATGACAGGACTCAATGGGAAATCTTGTCATTGCCTCCATTTTCACCTTGAACTAGGACTCTCAGCTTTTCATTTCATCTAAAAGCTTGAAATCACCAAAGAGGAGTGTCTGACTAACTCAGTCAGTGAAGCATGTGACTCTTGATTTCAGGATGGTGAGCTCAAGGCCCACGTTGGGTATAGATCTTACTTAAAATAAAATAAAAAATCGCTGAAGAAAGTGCATGACGTAGATTTTACTGGAGACTTTTTTGAGAGCTGAAGAGAAATATCATGTACCACACAATAACACTTAATTGAAAAATTCCTATTAGATATTTCTGTTCTTCCTCTCAAAGTTCCTTTTAAACTTGCTGTCTTACTTTTGACCTTCCTTTTTTTTTTTTTTTTTTAAGATTTTATTTATTTATTTGACAGAGAGAGACTCAGCGAGAGAGGGAACACAAGTAGGGGGAGTGGGAGAGGGAGAAGCAGGCTTCCCACTGAGCAGGGAGCTTGATGCAGGGCTCAAACTCAGGACCCTGACATCATGACCTGAGCCTAAGGCAGATGCTGAATGACTGAGTCACCCAGGTGCCCCTTACCTGTGACCCTCCAAACAGCCTGTGCAACTTCCTGGACTCCTAGCCAGACTCCTTTCAGACTCCTGTTCTGATTTCACAATGCCAGTGAGGGTCTTTCTCTATTTCTTTTTTAATGTGGAATATTTTAGTTTCCATCCTTGTATTAGTTTGCTAGAACTGTCATAATAAAGTACCATAAACAGGGTGCTTTATTTCATTTTATTTTAAAAAATATTTTATTTAGGGGTGCCTGGGTGGCTCAGTTGGTTAAGTGACTGCCTTCAGCTCAGGTCATGATCCTGGAGTCCCGGGATAGAGTCCCACATTGGGCTCCCTGCTCGACAGGGAGTCTGCTTCTCCCTCTGACCCTCCCACTTCTCATGCTCATTCTCTCTCTCACACTCTCTCAAATAAATAAATAAAATCTTTTAAAAAATATTTTATTTATTTATTTGTCAGAGAGAGAGAGGGAGAGAGAGAGAACACAAGCAGGGGGAGAGTGAGAGGCAAAGGGAGAAGCAGACTCCCCGCTGAGCATGGAGCCTGATATGGGACCTGATCCCAGGATCATGACCTGAGCTGAAGGCAGACGGTTAACAGACTGAGCCACCCAGGCATCCCAGAAGGGTGCTTTAAAGAAGAGAAATGTACTGTCTCATAGTTCAAGAGTCTGAAACTCCAAGATCAAGATATCGGCAGGATTGGTTTCTTCTCAGAACTGTTCCAGTCATCTTGTCTAACTTCTGGTAGTTTTGCTGGCAATCTTCAGCATTCCATGGCTTATAGAAGAATCACCCTGATCTCAGCTTTCATCTTCACATGGCCTTCTCCCTATGTGCGTCTGCACCCAAATTTTTCTTTTTATAAGGACACCAGTCACATTGGGTTAGGGTCCACCCTCAAAGGCCTCCTCTTAGCTAAATATGTTTGCAATGGTCATATTTCCAAGGAAGTTCACATTCTGAGGTATTGGGAGACAGACTTCAACACATTAGTTTTTAGAGGCACAATTCAACCCATAACACTCCTTCTACTCCTCATCCTCCTCCATAAAGGAAAAAGTCTTAGACTTCATCTTCCTTATGAGAAGGGTTAGAGGGAATTATAGATAACAGAAATTGTTAGTAGCAAATACATTTTACCTATTCAAAATAATTTCCTCTTACAAGTGACTGAAAAACTAAGAAGTCACTCAATCTTTTCTACAGATTTGTCTTCTGAAACTATAGATCAGGTGACACCATTCTCTTCCTCATAGACTGAGGGCAGGTGACATCGTGTCTCTCTTGGTGACCATTGCATCTCCAGCACCTGGCTTCCTGCCGGTCACATAGTAGGCCCTCATAGATATTTGTTGCAATTGAAGAACTTTAATGACTGCTTTTCACTTTCAAAACAAAGACCAAACTCATCAGCCTAACCCCCAGCAATCTGCCTGCAACTTATCTTTGTAGCTTATCTACTATTCTACTCCTTTCAACCATATACCTTTAGCCATAAAAACTATTCTGCTGTGGTTCTTTGAGTACACTCTCCATCACCCACAATCTTTTTTTTTTTTTTTCCCCTTCACCCGCATTCTTTAATTCAAACTTTCCCCTTTGCCTGGAATGTGTTTCTCCCTCCTGGCTAGCCAGACTTTAAGGCCTGGCTCAGACTGTCCCCCCTCTTCTGATGATAAACCTTTTTCCTCTAGGCAGAATTAATCTCTTTTTTCAGAGGACTTCATAGCACTTTGGGTACTTTTGACAATAGATCTCCTGGTAGAATTATTTAGAATTGTGTCTATCTCCCAAGTAGATTAGAATTCTTGTAGGACTGAGTACATGTCCTATCATGTTGTTATCTTTCACAAGGCCAGGAACACTCCTTTGTACTACAGGTATCAACCAACACAATTTTTTTTTTTTTTTAAGTCAGGTGTGTTTTTTTTTTTTTAAAGATTTTATTTATCTATTTGAGAGAGAGAGAGAGAGACAGTGAGCGAGACCATGAGAGGGGAGAAGGTCAGAGGAAGAAGCAGACTCCCCGTGGAGCTGGGAGCCTGATGCGGGACTCGATCCCGAGACTCCAGGATCATGACCTAAGCCAAAGGCAGTTGCTTAACCAACTGAGCCACCCAGGCACCCCTCAACCAACACAATTTTAATTAATGAAGTTTTTTTTTTTTTTTTTAAAGTAAGCCCTATGCCCAACATGGGACTCAAACTCATGACCCCAAGATCAAGAGCTCTAAGCTCTACTGACTGAGCCAGCCAGGCATGCTATAATTAGTGAGTTTTAAATGATTAGACTTGTTCCTCTAGGCTATATTTTTCATTGTAAGAATTCTTGTTTTTTTTTTTTTTTAATTTTATTCATTTATTTGATGGAGAGAGAGACAGTGAGAGGGGAGTCCAAGAGGGAGAAACAGGCTTTCCGCTGAACAGGGGGCCTGATCTGGGGTTCGATCCCAGGACCATGACCTGGGCTGAAGGCAGACGCTTAACAATTGAGCTACCCAGGCACCCCTGGAACTCTTTTGTAATCATATTTCTGGAATTTCCTGAAAGACTGTATAATGACAAAGAAATTACTTTGAATTCAATAATATTTTATTTATTTTTTAAAAGATTTTATTTATTAATTTGAGAGGCAGAGATCACAAGTAGGTAGAGAGGCAGGCAGAGAGAGAGGGGGAAGCAGGCTCCCCGCTGAGCAGACAGCCTGATGCAGGGTTCGATCCCAGGACACTGAGATCATGACCTGAGCCAAAAGCAGAGGCTTTAGCCCATTGAGCCACCCAGGCGCCCCTCAATAATGTTTTAAAATAAATTTGTTTTCTATTTATCACAAAAGCATCTACAGACATGGGAAAAATGAGTGTTCATATTTTTCCAACCGTATTTCAATGTTTGGTGTGTACTTGGATTTGTGGACCCTTTGTAAGCTCAGTAGCTTACAAGTTGCAAATATTTTTCAAAGAAACAAAGGCCCATTGAAAGTTTTTGGTTGGCTAATGACAAAGAAAAGCTAAACCACAGAAAAATGAGATAGATATTTTTTCAAAATATTCTGTCTAGTGTTCATATCTTTGTTCATCCAATGAATATTTTTTCTGTATCTAGTATGTGCTAGGCAGCATTCCTAGTGTTGGGCATACAGGAGTTGCCAGGTTGGTATCAATGGAGGTGATGAGAAGTGGTTGGATTCTGGGTATATTTCGAAAGTAGATGGGGCACCTGGGTGACTTAGTTGGTTAAGCATCTGTCTTTGGCTTAGATCATGATCCCAGGTTTCCAGACCTGGCGAGCCTACTTCTCCCTCTCTCACTCTTCCTGTTTGTACTCTCTCTCTCTGTCAGATAAATAAATAAATAAATAAATAATCAATCTAAAAAAAAGAAAGTAGAGTCAACAGGATTATGGAGGGATTAGATGGAGTGTATGAAGGAAAAGAGTCAGTAATGACTCCAAGTCTTTTGACTAGAGCAACTGTAAGAATACAGTCAGTTTGCCAGAATACAGAAGACTGTTGGAGGAGAGGTTCGCGGATGGCACTAGTCAGGAATTTGGTTTTGAATATATTCAATTTGAAATGACTATGAGTCAAGGGAAGATGTATGTAGGTATATGCTAATGTGGTGTCTCTTCAGTGAATATAAACAAAATTAGAGGTGTGTTAGAGCTGGCTCACACCAGCTCATAAGAGCTGACCATTACATTTTTAGGAATTTTTGAGCCAGTTGTTAAGAATTAACAAGCTGTTGGGGCACCTGGCTGCCTCAATTGGAAGTGCATGTGAATCTTGATCTTGGGATTGTAAGTTCAAGCCCCACTTTGGGTGTAAAAATAAAATCTTCTAAAATAATTAACACGCTGTTATTTAAAAACAAGCTATACAAATGTATTAAGTGTATTAAATAAATTATACAAAGACAAAAGTAGTACATATATGTGTGTGTACACACACACACACACACACACACACACATATCTTTAAATGTAGGCTCTATTCCCAGCATGGAGGCTAATGTGAGGCTTGAACTCATGACCCTGAGATTAAGACGTAAGCTGAGATCAAGAGTCAGACGCTTAACCAACTAACCAAAAGTAATACATATTTTAAAACTCATCACTTCCTAATTATTTTAATAATGTCTGTGATGATGAGGTTAAATCTTTTGTATCTGTTCAATGCAAGTAATATAGAATGGTGCACATCTCTTTTCAATTCTGGATTCACTGACATCTCATTGGTAGCTTGAAATTAACTATGGGTAGGCTAATTACCAAATGCCGCAAACCAGGAGAACTGATTGTTAAATCATACTTACCAGCATACTACTGAAAAATCCTCAGTGGAAACAAATTGTCTCTTAACTCTCATATGTCCTTCTAACAACATCATCACCATCATCATCATCATCATCATCATCATCACATTTGTTTTTATTTTCTTGGCTGTATACATGAAAACAAAGCAACAAATCAAGAAGGTGGACAGAAAACAAAGGGTTGGTGAGTAGCTAGTATAACAAGCAGGATATTATAAAATAGACCAATTTTGGTATATCTATGCCCCTTAACACTTCACCTTAAGAAAAAAAAAGGCGGGCGCCTGGGTGGCCTTCGGCTCAGGTCATGATCTCAGGGTCCTGGGATTGAGCCCCACATTGGGCTCTCTGCTCACCGGAGAGCCTGCTTCCTCCTCTCTCTCTGCCTGTCTCTCTGCCTACTTGTGATTTCTGTCTGTCAAATAAATAAATAAAATCTTAAAAAAAAAGAAAAAGAAAAAAAGGCCAGCTCTGTATGGATGGGAACAGATATAAAAAGTGAACAAAATAAAGTACACAATGGACTTTATAGTGTGATAGTATTTATGTAAAACAAAACAACAAAATGCAGGTATATGCTTGTTTATGCAGTGACTATTTTGAAAAATATGCATGAAACTGATAACATTAGTTGCTTAAAAGAAGAGAAACTTGGTAACCAGGGTATGGGGGTGGGAAAGAAACATACTTTTCCTAAGTATCTTTTTGTTTCCTTCAAATTTCATGGCAGGAGGATGCATTTCCTATTTAAATCAAATAAACATATCCTTTTTTAAAAAGTGCTTAAATGGTTTTAAGAACATAGGTGGGAGGAGGAAGAAAGTTTTTACAGTTTAAATTTGTACAAATTTTATCTCTTTAAACTCAAGTATGATTCCTCATAAATGTCTGTTAACGTGCTATGCATCTTCTAGGGATGCCTGGTTGGCTCAGTTGGTTAAGCGTCTGTGTTTGGCTCAGGTCATGATCCCAGAGTCCTGGGATCAAGTCCTGCATCAGGTTACTTGCTTAGCGGGGAGCCTGCTTCTTAGAGGGGAGCCTGCTTGTCCCTCTGCCTGCCTCTACCCCTGCTTCTGCTCTTGCTCTCTCTGACAAATAAATAAATAAAATCTTAAAAACAAAACAAAACCCATGATATGCATCTTCTCTAAATATAAATGCTAATATCTTGGCTAACAATTATAACCTATAAAACTAAGGCTATGTTAACTTTAAACATGTTTAGTTTTGCTTACTAAAAGAAACTGTAGGGGGGTGCCTGGGTGCCTCGGTCTTTAAGCATCTGCCTTTGGCTCAGGTCATGATCCCAGAGTCCCAGAGTTCAAGCCCAGTGTTGGGCTTCCTCTTCCGCGGAAAGCCTGCTTCTCCCTCTCCCACTCCCCCTGCTTGTGCTCCCTCTCTCGTTGTGTCTCTCTCTGTCAAATAAATAAATAAAATCTTTAAAAAAAAAAAAAAAAGGAACTGTAGGGGTGCCTGGGTGGCTCAGTCGTTAGGCATCTGCCTTTGGTTCTAGTCATGATCCCAGGGTCCTGGGATGGAGCCCCCATCAGCAGGAGGCCTGCTTCTCCTTCTCTGACTCCCCCTGCTTGTACCCTTTCTCCCTGTCTCTTTCTCTGTCAAATAAATACATAAAATCTTAAAAAAAAAAAAGATACTGTATATGTTAGATTATATTTGTTATGTAAAATTATGTTCACTCACTTAAAAGTGATAAATATGTTTATCTTAAGAATTTGAATATATTTACCTTCTTATGATAATGAACACATTGACTATGATCTTACTGGTCTTATAATTATCCTCTCCGTTACATAAATAGGATACATGTCCTTCTTGATTGCAAAATCTAGCAGAGTCTAGACTTTTCTCTATTTGCAAAGAAATAACAGTGCTTATAGCAGACTCATTTTCAAAAACACAATAGAAAAACTCGTGCTTTCAAGCAAATCGGTACTGTAGTCCTAGAGACTAGTCTGAACAGGGGGTGGTGGAATAGATTGCTTTCGCCCCCAAACTGGAGTGTACTAATATAACAAGTGAAGAGGCCACGTGAGACCTCTGTTTTGTTTTTCAGTGGAAGCTGCCTGTCTTTACTTCTTGGTCCCAGTTGGAGAGCGTGAAACTGTTGGGTTCACTAAATTAAGTATGAAAAGATAAATGCACGCATGCAGGTATGTTGGTTAAAGAACCAAAATTTAGAAGCAGGGTCAGCAAAAGCAGTGGTTTTTTTTTTTTTAATTGTGTGAAATGAGGTAGATGGAACTGAAACAGGCTGTGGTAGAGAAATTGTTCTTTTCCTCAGTGTTTTTTCTTCCTCCTCTTCCTGTTTGAATTAAGGATCAATCGACCAAAAATCAGGTCTGAATGGGAAGTCTTAGCTGGCTCCTGTGTCAGTCAGGGTTCTGGCAGGAAGAGAGAATTCACCCCATATGGTTTCAGAACCTACGTTCAGGACAGGACTGCTTACTGTGGTTGGGGAGAGGTAAGAGTCAGCAAGCTATGTGAGGCCCCTAGACCAGTAACAACAGAAAGCCCTTCTTATAGAAGAAGGGACAAGGGGAGGAGGTAGAGTTTCTGGAGCTCTAAGACAGGGGGAATGCGTAGATAATAAGGCTGCCCTGTTTCTCCTGGATGGTCACGGAGGAAAGCGATTATAGCTGGAGAGTGATCCCGAACCAGAAAAGGACCAAGGAATAAATATCCCACACCTTTCTCCTCCCATCCTCTGTTCTCTTCTTATTGGCCTGGCTAACCTCAGGGGAAAACCAGCCCCAACAAGGTGAATGGGAGATGCAGCCAGTAGGGTTCAGCCTTCCAGGGAACAGAGCAGGAGAGAGGAGGGTGAGAGTTGATGGGAAGTGGAACCATAATAGTATAAAAAGTAATCTCTGTGCCCAATGTGGAGCTTGAACTTCCAACCCCAAGGTCAAAAGTCACATGCTCTACTGACCTGAGCCAGCCAGGCACCTCATATGGGATCCCTATGTGAACTGAGGTAGGGTTTTGAGGAAAGAATCTCTCTGGATATCTGTTCATTATATATACATAAGCATCATTGCCATAAGATGGTGCATATCATATGTAGAGATATATAATTAATATTCTAGATAAACAACCAAGTGCTTGCATAAATTTTCAAGTTTTTTTTTTTCCTCAGAGGAATTGAATGATCAAATTAAATGCTGAAAAAAAAAAGCACATCCAACTTTAACTAAAGAATAAGAATCTGAGTAATATTGGAGGTTTTGTGAAGATCACGCAAAGGAGAAAAGATATAGTTAACTCTTTCCTTCTTCCACATTCTGAAAGGGAAAGCTGCAACACAAAACTATAATTTGTGAAAATAAATTTAAATGAAGGGACATTAACATTTAGTATTTTCTACTTAATTTCCTTCTTTCTCTTTCTTTCTACTTAGTTTCTAAGTGGAGAGTTAAAGCATATTTCTTTTGGCTGTGAAAATTTTTCTTAAAGAAGAAATAATTTGCTCTTATCAGAAAGAATGGGTATAACAAGTAAAACTAAAATATTACAATAGACTAATCTGTGCTGTACTAATAATTCTTTTTTCCAGCATCACTTTACATCCAAAAGGGAAAAAAAATTAACTTCTGTCCTGATAGAAATTGGCAGCACACCAATAAAAACATGCGATAACATAATTAATTGCTTTAAGGCTGTTTGACTGTGTTAGTAGCCAGGTGGAGTCAAAATTATTCTGTTTTGGTAGTTTTTTAAAAAGATTTTAATTATTTATATGAGAGGGAGATAGAGGACAAGCAGTGGGGAAAGGCAGAGGGAGAAGCAGACTCCTTGCTGAGCAGGAAGCCCGATGCAGGACTCCATGCCAGGACCCCAGGACCATAACCTGAGCCAAAGGCTGATGCTTAACCAACTGAGCCACTCAGACACCCCCTTTGGTAAAGTTTTATTATTTTATTTTATTTTTTTTAAGATTTTATTTGTTTATTTGACAGACAGAGATCACAAGTAGACAGAGAGGCAGGCAGAGAGAGGGAAGCAGGCTCCCTGCCGAGCAGAGAGCCCAATGCAGAACTCGATCCTAGGACCCTGAGATCATGACCTGAGCCTAAGGCAGTGGCTTAATCCACTGAGCCACTCAGGCACCCTTTGGTAAAGTTTTTTTTTTTTTTTTAAAGATTTTATTGATTTATTTGACAGAGAGAGATCACAAGTAGGCAGAGAGGCAGGCAGAGAGAGAGAGAGAGAGGAGGAAGCAGGCTCCCTGCTGAGCAGAGAGCCCGATGCGGGACTTGATCCCAGGACCCTGAGATCATGACCTGAGCCGAAGGCAGCAGCTTAACCCACTGAGCCACCCAGGCGCCCGACCCTTTGGTAAAGTTTTAACGTGAATTTGGTTGTTATTGTTCTTTAAATTTCCTGCTAAATGCTTTTAGTACAAAGTAGTGTATGATACGTATGAGATTTTTATCATTTCCTAGTCTGAGAATTTTCTTAGTAATGTTAAAAGAAACATAAATTGGTAAATTAAATCTTTTTTCCCATAGAATTCTGACTTCTTTCCCCACCTTCTCTGTGTTAACATGGTTACAATAGTCATAAAACTGGGTATAAAAAGTATGGCATAGGGGCACCTGGGTGGCTCAGTGGGTTAAGTCTCTGCCTTCAGCTTAGGTCATGATCTCAGGGTCCTGGGATGGAGCCCCACATTGGGCTCTCTGCTCAGCAGGGAGCCTGCTTCCCCCAGCCTCTCTCTCTCTCTCTGCCTCCTTCTCTGCCTGTTATGTGATCTCTCTCACATAAATAAATAAACAAAATCTTTTTTAAAAAAAAGTATGGCATATTTTTAATCAGTTGAAAAGATTTCGTTTTTTTCCTACTGAAGCTAAAAGGACTAAATTCTCTACAGCTCTAATTTCAATGCTTGGTTTATATTTACCACCTTTGAAACCCCTATTTTAGTGTACAGAAATGTAGAGAAAATATGGGTGCACAACTAGAATGTGTGAAATGTAGTGATGTCTCTTATAAATTGTTGCAAAACTGAAACAATTTTCAAGGTAAGTTGGACTATGAAATTATTCCACTTAAATTATCTGGGTAATTTAAAAATTACATCTTTATTATGGATAAAATTCACATACCATTCATTGTATCCATTTAAAGTGTACAATTCGATGGTATATTTGTATATTTGCAGAGCTATGCAACCAGCACCACAATCAATTTTAGAACATACTTCTCCTCTGAAAAAGAAATCCCATACCCATCAGCAGTCACCCCCAGTCATTTCTATCCCACTCCCTCCCTCCAACCCTGGCAACCACTAATCTTTCTCTCTACAGATTTGTCCTTTCTGGACATCTTGGCAAAATATTTTTATTTTGGCAAATTCTTAAAGGTGTATTATTTCTCTGACAAATTCTAAATTTTATATTGATTTATTATATATGTTTTTTGATTCATTATATATTGATATTCATTTGTTTATATTTTCCTCCTCATTAACTATTGAAGCTTTGCATTAATTTAATAGCCAGGTCATACAAAAGATTTTTTTTTTAAGATTTTATTTAAAATCTTAAATAAGATTTAAGCATGGGCTGGTGGGGCAGGGGCAAAAGGTGGGAGAGAGGGAGAAGCAGACTCCCCACTGAGCAGGGAGCCTGATGCAGGGCTAGATCCCAGGACCCCGAGATCATGACCTGAGTGTAGGTCAGATGCCCACCCAATATGAGCTACTGCATAGATAAGTCCCATAGGTAAGATTTTTGAAAATCTTACAATTGATCCCTGAACTGCTGTCATAAAACGTAAATAAATGACATTAGTGGGTTTTTGTTGAGTTGTAATATTGGTCCATAGAATCTAGACTCCATCAGGAGAATTTTTAACAGATAAATCAATAAATCAAACAAAACAACTTTTATAATGTTACATTATAACATTCATCCCTTCTGCTCCTGGCTATTGGTGAAGAGAAATATTTATCTTGATCTGGTTCATCACCTGGATTTTTGGCCCATGTCCTCAGAACTGGAGATAGGACTTTCCCATATAAGGGTCTTTGGTAATGTCAGAGAATTCTTCGTTTTTCGCCAGCCCTTGCTTGAGGTTGAGTTCAGTCTCCGTGGTGACGTATTTGTAAGCACTAGCCCCTGCGCTGTCCTACTGAGGCTAAAGTTAGGAAACTTCCACTTGCAAAGCATTCTGCCATATGTTAACTACTGTTTGTTATTTGGGAAATTGCTTCTGTCTGTGTTTGCCTCCTGTTGCTGTTGTCTGTTTGTTTCTCTGCCCTTCCTGTGTTCCTCTGACTTGTGCTGGGACAATGTATAGTGTTTGGGGGCTGGGGTCTTATTGGTTGGAGCATTTGACTGGCAGTAGATTGGGAATGACTTCCTAGTTGAGTGCTTCTGCGAAAATAGCCTTGAGCTGATATTGATGAATTCTATACTCTGCTTCTGGCTTGCAGTTCTACTTTTAACTACTATCTCTTGTTTAGATTAGCTGATAGTATCTACCTGCCATTGTGGTTGCCGGGATCTTTCGGACACCCTCTCTAGCTTATACTTCTGTATGCTGAATTCTACCTTCCCAATTTAGAACCTAACTCTGCATTTCCCAACTTCTTTTGCCAGGGACTTAGTTTCGCCAGTCAGATATACTCCTAAAAATTTTGATTTGGAAGAATCTATGTGGGGAAGGAAGTGGGGTGAGGGGCATCTAGCATAGGAATTGCAGTGAAAACTATGATGATATTGAAATACTGTGGAAGGGACAGAAGACTGTAGATGGAAAAGCAAGGGAATGGAGAATGGAACTCTTGGCCTGCAAAGGACAGTCAGAGCATATCAATGTGTGAAACAAACCAGGTGAAGTTGTCGACAATAGGGACATGGTAAATAAATACAGTGAACTAGGGAAAGCGGACCCTACCTGGAAGAGAGAGTTGCTGCTCTCAGCTCTGTTCCTGGTAATTGTGCCTGTGTGGTGTCAGATTTTTCAAGAAAAAGTAGAAATCCAGGTTTTTGGGTGGAATTTCCTAAATTTTGAATATTCCCAATTAATTCAGAATTATTTTACAGGTTTGCGTGATCCATAAAATAGAAGTCAGACGCAGTCCACAGGTTGCCATGTTTTGATCTCTGTTATTGGTGAGAACACACACTCATCAAGAAGCCCTGGAAGAATGGCAAGATAGGAGGGTATGGAAATACAAAAGCCAGGGAATTGATAAGGGTAGAGTCTGGTTAACATTGCACAGATCCAAGAGACATCTGTTAGATAAGGATAGAATAAGGTCCATTGTATCCATTGTATTGGGAGCTTGGAAGTCATTGATAACATTTGTCAAACCTCTTCTGCTAACAGAAGAGACCAAATTGTGGAGGGCTGAGGAATGAGGGAGAGGTGGGGCAGTGGAGACCCAGCGAAGATTACTCCACAGGTTGAGGGAGACACAAGAAGGCTTTTATTTTTTTTTTGGAAGCCGAGCCAAGGCTGAAGTCTTTTTAGATATATGTTTGTACATATATATGTATATTTGAATTAGGCAAGCTTTACTAATTATATCATTTCAATTTTCCATAACCTTAATTAAGTTTAAGGAAGCTCTATACCCAGTGTGGGGCTTGAACTCACAACCCTGAGGTCCAAAGTCACATGCTCTACCGACTGAGCCAGCCAGGTGCCCCTCTATAACCTTATTTATAAAAAGTTTATGAAGCGAAGGGCGGCATCCGTAGGCATTCAGAATGGTCCAGCGTTTGACCTACCGTCGTAGGCTGTCCTGCAATACAGCCTCTAATAAAACTAGGCTGTCCTGAACCCTGGGTAATAGAATCGTTCACCAAGAAGGTTGGGAAGGCACCAAAATCTGCATGTGGCATGCCTAGGTCGACTTCGAGGAGTTCGTGCTGTGAGAACTAAAGTGCTTATGAGGTTGTCTAAAACGAAAAAACGTCAGCAGGGCCTACGGTGGTTCCATGTGTGCCAAGTGTGTTCATGACAGGATCAAGCACGATTTCCCTGTCGAGGAGCAGAAAATCGTTGTGAAAGTGTTGAAGGCACAAGCACAGAGTCAGAAAGCTAAATTAAAAAAAAAAAAAATGAAGCTGTTTTGAGTAATAAAAAAATCAAAAGGCAAAAAAAAAAAAAAGAACGTTTATGAAGCATATTTATAGGCTCAGGTTAATAAAACCTCTGTAGAGGGAGAAATAAAAAACAATGGAAGGAGGGGAAACTGGGTTTCTCAGTCAGTTAAGCCGCTGCCTTAGGTTCAGGTCATGATCTCCGGATCCTGGGATGAAGACCCCAGTCGAGTCCTTAGGCTCCTGAGGAGTCCACTTCTCCTCCTCCTTCATATTCATGTGCTCATGCTCTCTCTCTCTCTCTCTGTGTGTGTGTGTCAAATAAATAAAATCTTAAAAAAAAATGGAGAGAAAGCTGTTAACGGAATTTTCGGAGGTGATTGGGAGGGGTTGTGGTGGGAAGACAGATAGGAAAATGAGATTCTCTGAGATTAGAGGAAAGACAATTAGAAATTTTATGGAATCAGGGAAACTCATGACTTATGCTGGCAGGAGAAGCTGAGGTAATTCTTTCCTTATGACAGCAATTTTCTAGTTGTGCAGATGAGATAAAATTCACTGAGAGAGAGGAGAGTGGGAGTGGACATGTTGTTTGAGCACGGTGGTGAGGCTTTGGAAATGCCATGGAAGGGAATGGGAAAGAAAGGTGTATTTTAAATATTGCTAGGGAATCTAAAGAACCCAGTTTCTGGTTAGTTCCCATACTTGTATAGGGGCATCAGTTTATACTCTTTCAGGATTTCATTCTTTGCTCAGCAGCATAGGTATAGGTGTGGAGAGGGTAGATTTCACTGAGCTGTAGTTAGGATTTTGGCCATAGGGTGTAGGTAAATGGACAGGAATTCACAGAACCGTGGTTTTGGTGAGAGAATCCTTGAGGTGTTTGAGGTAGGAAATAATATGAGACTAGGAGGGAGTCAAATAGCAGGAAGTTGAAAGAAGGCCCTTTTAGTCTTGGTTCAGAACATTGGGGCATTGTTGTTCCATTGGAGGCATCCCTGGGAGCGTGTCACTTACAACTGTTTCAAGCCTGTGTGTCTGTTGAATGTGGTTGTTTAGATCTCCCTCTTCTTAGAAGAGGTGGGCCAGATGAGTAGCCACTTTTGCCTTCTAACCCATGGATGAAACTGAAGCACTACTTGAAGATGATGCAGAAGTCCTAGAAGTTGCCAGCAAGTGTCCTGGAAGGTGAATTGACCCAACGTCAATTTAAGGGAGAAACAGGATTGGAAAGCCACTACTTTTCATTCAAAATTCAAGTCTTGGGTGCCTGGGTTGCTCAGTGGGTTAAGCCTCTGCCTTTGGCTTAGGTCACGATCCTGGGGTCCTGGGATCGAGTTCCACACCAGGCTCTCTGCTCAGCAGGGAGCCTGCTTCCCTTCTACCTCTCTGCCTGCCTTTCTGCCTACTTGTGATTTCTGTCAAATAAATAAATAAAATCTTTTAATAAGAAATTCAAGTCTGGCTGGCTCAGTTGGTAGAGCATGCAATTTTTGGTCTCGGGGTTGTGAGTTCACCCCCCATGTTGGGCAAGAAGATTACTTTAAAAAAAAAAGAAAAAAAATCAAGTCTCTTCTTGATAAACTTACCTCTCAATGCATCTGGCTGAAAGGGATGATGGAGGCAAGCCCACAACTCCTAGCCAGCCCAGCTTAAGCTTCCCTAGGAAGAGCTCCCTTAATATAGTGGAAGATGAGACCGTTAGGGAAATTGTGCCTTGTGCTGTTTCTAGCTCAGTGTCTTTATCACGGGTAGGCATACCCACAACATGAGGCCACATTTTGTATGAGAATCCTGGCTAGAACAGGATGGGGAACAAGGCTGAACATGGCTTCCTTGGAGCTCTACTAGAGACCCTCTAGACAAGAATTTTCTGACAGCCTTTAGAACATCAACTAGCCAGGGCTTACTTGGAACTTGAAATAATTCTAAGGCAGTAGTTCTCAAACCCTAGCATGATTACAAATTACCTGAAGAGCTTGTTAAAATGTAGATTCTTTTTTTTTTCTTTTTAAGATTTTATTTATTTATTCATGAGGGACAGAGAAAGAGAGAGAGAGATAGAAGCAGAGGCAGGAGGAGCAGAAGGAGAAGCAGGCTCCTCGCAGAGCAGGGAGCCAGATGCAGGACTCGATCTCAGGACCCTGGGATCATGAACTGAGCTGAAGGCAGATGCTCAACAGACTGACCCACCCAGGCGCCCTAAAATGCAGATTCTTGGACTCTATCCCCCATGAATTTGGTTCAGTGATTCTGGGATAGTGCTTGAGAGCTTGCATTTGTAACAAGTTCCCAAGTACTGTTGCTGCTGCTGGTCCAGGCACTATACCATTTATGTAGAACAAGCTATGTTTGGGAATTTTATCGACTGGGTTCTGGTTCCACATATCCAATGAATAAATTGTCTTAAGTCCATTTCGATGACTTCTCTTGGGTTTCTGATCCTGCAGAAGACTCTACCTTAGGAATTCTAGGTATTGTGGGCCTTTCGAGTAATAATACAATCCTTCTATTACCTGTTGTCATTAGGCCGTAAACCCACAGCAGTCTAAATAAACGATAGAGACTGGCCTTTATGGGATGTATCATGATCATGAAATTGTCCCATCAATTCTTTTTGGTGCTGAAAAAGACAGCGATCTATCAAGATTTCTTCTTTCAACTAGAACAATATAAGCCCCCCTCTTCCTCACTAGGACTGTAGCTTTTCCTTTAACTTCTTATTTGCCTCAAATTCTTGAGAAAAGTTTATACTCATTCTCTAGCCAGAGACCTGAGTCCTTAGGAAATTAATACAAGAGGCTTTTGGTGGGAGTGTATTTGGCTTCCAACAGTACCAGTTGGTTCCTGGGCTGTATTCTTAAAATAGAAAAATGACCAATTACAGCTCTGCCAGGACTACATTTGGTGTAATCCAGAGAATATGTTTTTAAGTGTCTGAAGGACTCAGCCACAGGAATCTTGATGGTACCAGCCAAGATATCTGAGGTCCAAGGATGGCAAGACCCAGGGACCATTCAGTACTCATGGGGGGATTCCAGCTAAATAGAAGCTGGGATTTGGACATGTCTGGGCAGGTCTGCTGAATATGCAGGACAGGCATGCCTAGTGTCTATTTACATGGCAACTTTTGGCTGAAGAATGACTGTATGCTGATCTGAATGGAAAGTAGAGGGAGAAGAACAGAAATGTGTCTGTCTTGGGACCCAGGTTTTGATAAATGTTCTTTAATAAATAAAGTTATTAATTAAGTAATATATCACCCTTTTTTTCCCCAGAATTACACAATTTACATTAAGATTCTTGACAGTTTGAAAATAGTTCACTGTTATCTTAAGGAATCTGTAGTCCTTGTGTGGGAAATCATATAAAAATGAAAGAAGATTGATTTAATTAAGTTGACCATGTGGGATTATATTGGGTGTGTGAGAAAAGGACAAAAGACATATTTTGTGGCTTTGGAAATATTGGTGGATTAGTGAATTTTAAAAAATTTTCATGGGAGGGGCACCTGGGTGGCTCAGTAGTTAAGCATCTGCCTTTGGCTATGGTAGTGATCCCTGGGTCCTGGGATTGAGTGTCTCTCTTTGTCAAATAAATACATAAATAAATAATCTAAATTTTTTTTCACAGGAAATAATATATTTAAACTTGTTATTTTGAATTGTGTGCTCTTGGTATAGCACCTACAATGTTGTGAATTTTGTTAAATATTAACATGGCTGAAATACTTTAAAATTATATTTACCTTCATTTAGAAACTGTTCACAGTTGTGCGTCTGGTCTTGATTGATGCCATTCCTTATTCACTGGCATTTTGTTTTGTTGATGAGCCACAATTCCACCCTTGTTTTTCCTTAATTAATAACAATTATTATAATCTTAGAGGACACTCATTTACAGACTTTTTCTTTTATGTTCCAGGCACCCATCTAAGTATTTTACACATCTTATCTCTTTTAAGCCTCACAGAATTGTTATGAGGGAGACAATTTCATGATCCTGACCATATACATGGGGAAACTGAGGCACAGAGAAATTAAATTACTAGTATCTAACAACCAGTGGAGAAAATCAGGGCTTTGGGTGCATTTACAGTTTTAGTAATGTTACTAACCACTCCAAATTTTAAGATGATTATAGAAAAGAAAAGGCTGTGTCTCAGTTTGGATGTGGTTTAGGTGTCATGAACTCGTTCAGTGCCAACTTTGATTCTTTAAGTAGCCTTGGTAAAGTCATTGGAATTATTTTCCAGAGACTTATGGTTATACAAATGATTTTTTAAACGACTCTGTTATTTCAGTTGCTTTCCTAGAGAATGGGAGAAGCAGTCTACTGTGTACCTCTCCTTGATAAGGACGTTTCAGATTTTTAAACTTACTTGGATATAATTTCAAACTTACAGACAAGTTGCAAAAATAAAGGCAGCATTAAAAATACCCATGCAGGGGCGCCTGGGTGGCTCAGTGGGTTAAAGCTTCTGCTTTTGGCTCAGGTCATGGTCTCAGGGTTTCGGGATTGAGCCCCGCATTGGGCTCTCTGCTCAGTGGGGAGCCTGCTTCCTCTTCTCTCCCTGCCTGCTTCTCTGACTACTTGTAATTTCTATCAAATAAATAAATAAAATCTTAAAAAAAACCCCATATATCCTTTTACTCAAATTCACTTATTGTTAACATTTTACTCTAATCCTTCATCATTTGTGTGCTTTCTCAGAATACGTTTGGGGAAAAAAGTGGTAATGTTATATATTTTTCCTAAATCCTTTAAGGGTGAGTTACATATTTTGGGGGCTTCTCCCTGTAATACCTTAGTGTGTATTTCCTAAGTACAAGGGTAATCTCTTTTGTGACCACCTTACAGTAATAAATTTCGGTAAATTCAACATTGATTCAATACTTTAATCTATGGACAGTATTCTAATTTGTCAATTGGTTCATTAATGTTATTTATAACATTTTCCTTCTTGGGTACAGGATGCAGTCTAAGGCCACTTACTGCCTTTAGCTGTCACATTTGAGAATAATTCCAATTATGCTAGATTTATTTTTCCTATAGTCTAGAAGCCATACCCATACAGTATGTAAAAATCTTAATTTAGATGGACTACTCATGAAAATTAGACTTCTGATAGATTTTATTCATTACTACTTGATATCTTATAATTTCTGATGATTAGGATGTAGTATTCTAGCTCCTAGCAATTGTTTCTATTACATTGTTTCTATTAAATTGTATGCCTAAGTGAATTAGACTTTTTTTTAAAGACTTTTTGAATCGTAGTTGAACTTCTAACAATAGCCTAATGATGATCTAATTTTAATTTTAGGAGAGACTACTATTTTTTGGTTCTAATTAATTGAACACAGAATTATTGGAAAAGTAGCGAACTCCAAGAAGGAAAATGAGGTACTGTCTAGTATGTAAGAGGAATGATTGAGGTTGACAAATATTAAATAAAAATTTTTAAATAAATAATCAGGATGTTGTTTAAAAGGCAAGCTGTTGATTTTATCACTCCCTCTTGCTAAGACACCCATGGGTCCCTGTTAAATCTGACGTTTTTACTCTGGTCGTCAATGGCAGCTTTAAAATGTCTGTAGCATCCCAGGACAAAGTCACAAATCAACTCCAGGAAGGGCTGTGAAACTCTATCTGCCGGCTCTTTCATTTCCCAAGAGCCCGTCCCTAGTGGCACACCAGTAGCTTCTGGGCACTGGAGAAGTTATGACCCTTGTCTTCCCCAGGGTTCGTGGCAGTCTGTTGGTCTTCTGCAACTCCCTTTCACCTTTCTCGGGGAAGCTTGGGCTGAAGGCTAACAAATTCTACGGATACCCAGTCATTATTTAAACTCCCTTCCCAAGAGACCCCTCTGCCTCCACCAAATTTATTGACCACAGTTGAGAGCCAAGAGTCCCCTACAGTCATTTTTAATAGTTGTATTAGAGAGGGTTTTCAGAAAAGGGACAAAATTTTAAAAAGATCTTGGGTCATGATTTTTGAAAGATTGTATCTAATGGCTGAGCAACGTTGGCAATATTGACTGTTCTTTTCTCTTTTCTCCCACATACCCAGTCCTCACTTCTTTGCATATTGACATTCCCTTGATATTTTTAATATACTTAGGCTATGAATTAGCAGTCAATGAATTGAACATTTGCATTCTCTAGTTCTGCATTACTATGTATTACAGAGACTAGGCTCTAATAGTGTGACTTGGCTCTAATATAACCTGCAAAATATTGACACACATTCTCTAGTGTCATTACATAATCCCTATGAACCATGGAAGTCATTGTGGAAATCCAGTCTGCCCCTAGAATTCCAACCCTGTAATGCTTATTTCTGTAGTTGATATTCTGATTTCTAGAATGTGTTTGCTTGTCAAGTATTGGTCTGTATTCACTTTTCCTTTGGTGTGCTTTGTTTTTTGAAGATCAAAGATCCATTTTATTTTCATGGAGGAAGATAAGGGTTCCCCTGGCTGTGGAGAGGTGCTTACAAAAGAACTAAGATGATGGTGTTTTTAGGTATGCAAAGGTCCTGCAAAGGGGTGGCTGGACCTCAGATCCTTTTATTTTCAGACTCCACTGAAGTGATTTGTAATTTACCTGACTTTGGAGCTTCTATTGTCCTGGCTCACTGAATTTTTCAGCAAATGTATCATAAACACTTTAACTCAAAAGCCCAAACAACTTCCACATCATCAAGTGAGACCATTGGCTTTTTAAAATTTTTTTATTTTTTCACTCATCATTTATTTACAAATACACATTATAACTTTTATATACATTGCACATTTACATGGTAGAAAAGTACAAAACTATATATTTAAATGAATTTATATTTAACTTGCCATGTTTGAAAATATAAAATTGCATCAGAAAAAAGTATTATGAAAAGCAAGAAACTTGAACTGATAAAGCTTTGATATAACTTTTAGTGACACATTGTTTGAAAAAGAACTTACTGAAGAGGTACAGCAGACTAGCTTAAAGGAAACACCTACCAAAAGGTTGAATGTATAGCATTCCCTTCCTTCGATCTCCAGATACCCATATCACTCAATTTCTTTGGATTTGTAACATCTTAAAAGTATATTATGAAAATTCTAACATTACTATCACCCTTTCTCTCACAAATTCTGACAAGAGAACTGAACTAGGAGTTTCCTCAAAGATGTATCCTCTGTACCTTCTATTTGAGTCAGTTATAACGCCTTTTGGTCAGTCAAGATTCCTTGTAAACAAAACCCGAGGGATCATGTATGTACAGAACAGGCAGCAGAAAATCCAATAAATAAACATGACAGAAACTGACATGCAAGTTTGTTAAAGTGGAAAAGATTCTAACAACGGTGAGATGAGGGGAGACAGATGAGTGAGTGAATAGTAAGGAATGGACTTAAATGGTTTACAAGGAAAAAAAAAAAGCTTTTACTTTACAAGCAAGAGACCTCACAATAAATAACAACTGCTCTTCCTTTCACGAATAAATTTCTTCAAAAACAAGGTGTACAGTCAACCAGACATTTTATGTATAAATTATAAAACATGACACAGTATAAATAAATGTCTACAAGTCTCAACTATGGGCCTCATCCAGTAGACCTCACAATGACTGCCTCTCCATGTCCAATGAGTAACAAGGTGGCCTGGGAGAGAGCTCTAGGACAAAGTCCTTTATGTATAGTTTTCCCCCCAAATAAATAAGCATACACTTATTTACAGTATGGACAATATATTTTTTTTTCTTTTTTCTTTCCCCCCCATTTTTTTTCTTTCTTTTTTTTTCTTTCTTTCTTTTTTTTTTTTTTTTTGCCTAAGGCTATGTCAACACTGAACATTGGTGGAGGGTTTACCACTCTAGAATGGAAGATATAGGAAAGCTGTAGTCCTGGTCTTCATCTTCCTCTTCTTCCTCGGTATCTTCCGAAATGGCTAGATGGGGGAATACAGGGGAGCTGTTGTTTAAATACGGACAACAACAGCGCAGAAGCAGCTCAGTGTATGTTTTCAAAGCCCTCTGATACAGCCATATTACAGCGTTGCATTTTTATGTGACTTGAAGTGAGATGCTTTGGTTTTGGCATCTGCTGTTATGCAATAAGTTTAAAAAAATTTTTGTTTTAAACATAATCTATGAAGTCAAAAACTGCAGAAAGTTCTGAAGAATCAATGGCTCAGGTTTTACGGGCAGATTCCTGAAATTAGATAAAAAGCGCTCTTGTGTTCTAGGTATAACTGCTTTGGGTCCTTAATTCAGAGTTAGTAGAGGCAACTGCAAAAAGCAGCAGCCCATGTGTGATCATATAAAGCTGTCTTTGAAAAAGAAAAAAAAAAAACTTTGAAGCAGTTAGTTTAGATTCAAGTGTTAATAAAGCAAACGGCAAAGCACATTACTAAAGCAAAAGAATTAGGGGCAAATGACTAGAAGTAAGTTTTTAGAGGCAAGCCCATTGATGATCATTGGACAAGTTCTAAAGCCAGGGAACATTCCAGGGAATTTTTCTGTGGACCACTGAATTCCTAGTGAAATTTAGCAGTTACCTAATTTAAACAGAAATGGGCTTCTATTGGAAGGTTTTCGTGCTTTTTATGTCTCCGTTCCCTAGGGCTTGCCTGGGAAAGCCTCAAATTGCAGCAAGGTTAAAATTGCACTTACAGTTGCAAGATCCGGAGTGTTTTACTTCCAGCAGCACACCTGAGGAGCAGGCAGCTTCCTTCATGGCACACTCGCTGGCATAAGTAGCATTGTCGCTGGCACACACAGGCTCCTCAGACTTACTCTCAGGGCACAGCTCATCGCAGAGGGAACACCGGCCTCTGCCAACCTTGAAATCCCATAAACACTTTTTTCCACCGGTGCACTGGATATCTTCACAGGACTTTGCTTCTAGGATATATATAATACGCCTGTGATGAGTAAATGGATTTCCCCTTTTCCCCATTTTTTCCTTTCTTTAGCCCTCTGTCAATAAATATAAACTCACTAATAGGATCATGGAGATATTATGCAAAAATGCTTGACCATAAAATTGAAACTTGAATGCACACGTTTCCTATGTACCACATTAGTACATGAAAATGGTTTTTTTGGGGAACAGGTTATCACAGTATTCTGAAATTAAATATATATTTTATTATTTCCCACAAGTGGAATCTTTTGAAAAATAAAGAATTCCATCAGTTATTAGAATCTGGTAACAGATTTTAGGAACTGTTAAGCAATTATTTCTTGCTTCCAGCAAGTCTAGCACCTAAAATATGTGTAAAATTAAGTGAGTTCTAAGTTTTCTAAGACAGAAAATTGTTTCCTATTTCTTGCTGGTCTTTCAACATATATGCCAGTGCTTCTGGAAGATAACTGCTTCCCTGAGGAATGCCATGATTACAACAGTTTACCCAAACTGGACAGTATTTCTCTCTCTGGTGAAACTATGCATTATGGAGAGGCTTTGGGCTTATTTATTAACTCCATAGTTTTAACACTACAACTACGTTTCTGATCCTATTTCCATTTTTCTTCCTTAATCCAGGATACCTACTGATACACTTTCCCTCATAGGCTAATCCAATCGATCTGCCCAGGAGGCAGGTAGCCTTCCTCAGATGACAGGCACTGGAGTAGGTCACTCCATCGTTCCCACAGAGATATTGTTCAGAGGAGGTGGGCTCTGGGCAAATCCGGTTACATGTCACACAGTAGGCATTATTAGTCTGGTCTACCACGCACGTGGAGCTGCCTGGACAGAAAACATCCCGACATGTCTCTGAAATAAAGAGGGAAACATACATCAATGACAGGTACTTCCTGGCCCTTAGGCAGTGAGCATTTGGTAACGTCAAGGAAATCATAAAAGGGAAGCACCCAGCTTTTCAAAAAGCACTTTGGGAACCTTGTGGTTTTCAAGAGAAAATCTATGACTCTAGGTCGATCCTCTCAGTGTTCTTAAGAAGTCTTTGGAATATAAAAAAGGGTTACTTTATTTTGCATCATCATTACTGTTCGGCTCTTAGTGGGGACTATACCGTCCCCCAGGAGTCTTCCAGCGGGTCAGCCTCAGGCGGAAAGTTGGAGGAGGGGAGCCAGAGAGGACCTACTTTTACATTTGCCCTGGTACTGGACTTCCAGTTCCGGCTGCTCTTTACATCTGGCCTTGAGGAGCGCACACTCGTTGCGGTAGGTTTTCCCGTCCAGCCCACACACCGGGCCCTTCCAGGTGATGTTGGAACAATCTGGGGCACAGACGCAACGGGGTTTGTTCTTTTTGTTCATTCGGCATTTTTTCCCCGGGCCGCAGTCCACGTTCTCGCAGGTCTCTACGAGGTGGAAAGAGGCATGGATCAAAACCAGGGCCAGGCAGTATGCAGGTCAGCAAGGAGGGGTGCGAAGGCCTTGTACCATCCTGTGGCCGAGAGTTCGAACAGGAGGGGTCCAGCTCTCTCCTAGAAGTTGAGGAGGGGGTGGAGGCCTGGGGGACAGTGGTTTGCATCCTATTCCCAAGTCTTTCTCAAATAGGGAGAGGGTGCTGGCGTCACTACCACACTTGGCTAGTACGTCCAGGAATGTCTGGGCAACGGTGTTTTGCCTGTAGTGTGTAACAGGCGAGATTCACCCAGAAAGGCTTCCAGGGGCTGGGGGAAGATAAAGGCAACCCAGGAACAAAACTCTCCTAGTCCCTAACCCCAGCTGGGCAGTGGAGAAGATGAGGATAAGACGCCCTCTACTGAGGGCCTGCACACTGGGGAGGAAGAGTCCTACCTTTACAGGGGATGCAGTTGGGGGCGCCCCCATTGAAAATCATCCACTTGAAGAGCGTGTTGTCATTTACATCCTCCTCCGTCCAGGAGGTGCTGAGGCGGCCCGTGCTGCAGCACTCCTCCTTGCTCAGTTCTGTCTTGTATAGGACCTGGCAGCGGCCGTTCTTGGCTTGGCGGAGCCAGCAATTCCCAGCTGCGAGGAGACAGGGGTGGGAGGTGGGTGAGAGAGAGGCAGAGTAAGGGGGAGGGAGGCGGCGAGCTAGGGAGGGAAGGAGACCCAGCGGGGATGGGGAGGGAGTGAGTGTGGAGGAGTAGAGGGAGACGGGAGAGAAAAGAGAAAATAAATCGAAGGGAGTGAAGATGTGGGGGAAGTGAGGGGGGGAAAGCCGGCTGAAGAGGTGGGAGGTGGGTGAGGGGGAAGCCAGGCGAGAACGTGAAGCCAGAGCGCCCCAGCCATATCAATGTCAGTTACCAGTGACCCAGACACAACACGTGCAGCTTGCATTGACTTTTACTAGACTGTTTACTTTTATTCGTCCCATTTCATAACCTGCAGCGACTCGAAGAGCAGATTAAAGAACCTGACAAAAACAGGATGCGACGGATGTTTTTACATGTCGGTTTCACGTAGGCGGTACGGGTATTATTTGTGACAGGGGTTAAGAAAGTGGGAGAACTTGAGAGCGAGGGAGAAAGGAAGAGAAAGAGAGACCGACACAGACACACACACAACAGGAACAGATCAAGCAAAAGGCACTTGAGAAAAATGAAAGCAAAAAAAAGCAACTGGGCCCTGCCCGGAGCTGCCCCGTGCGGCCTCGAGGCGCAGCCCGCCCGCCCGCCAGCCCGCCCGGCCCGTTTTGCAATCCGCCAGACCCAGAGGACGCCCGCGGCCACCGCGATCTTTCGAAATCTCCGAGGGCTGCTTTCCCCGGCGCCCACGTCCGCGGCACCCAGGCAGCGCCTCGCCCCGAAAGGCGGGTAACTCCAGAGTAGTGCGGTGCCGACGGCGAGGGGGCAGTGCCCAGGGGGACAGTTTACAACACACTCAAAACGTTAACGCTAAAGCAAGCAAAGTTACAGGTCTGTCTCCAGGAAAGTGTAGGGAAAAAAGAAAAGGGGTTGGCTTCCTACTATTTCACAGTAACATACATACACCTATCTCCTACCTACTGAGAAATCTTTGCAAGTAATTTTCCCTCCTTCCTTTCCCTTTTCATGTTAAGATTTTAGTCAGGAAGACTCCTTATGAATCATCTATATAATCTGAACAATAATTGGACCGCAAGCTGCTATTATCATTATTTTAAAAAATTGTGCCCAAAGACTAATTGAAATAAATTTAATTAAAAAACCCCCAAACTTTAGAAATTTGCTCTTAATGCATCCCAGAATTTAAATAAGTTGTGAGCTCCTCGCTGTTCTACATAAAGTTAGTCGGAGGAATGAGACACAGAAAAAAAATTGTAAACTACTCAAAACACTCCGGGGTAAATTTTTTTTTTTTTTTTTTGCGGGGTTGGGGGGAGGGGGTTGGAAGAAGCATCCACTAGGCAGAAAGCTACCCTTCCCTCTAAAATTTTCAGCACCCACATCTCCAAGTTTGGGCAAAGTTGCTGAAACCACGTCCCCCAGCCACCAAAGAAATTTCAGTATCTCCCCCCCACCCCCCAGTCATTTTTTAAAGTATCCAAAAGATGTAGGAGGGAAAGAGGTTAGATTGTAAATGGATCGACTTAAATCTCCTGGCTACTGATGCTTGTCCCCTTCTTCAGAGCCAAAACAGGGGAGATAACATCTAAACTCATTATGTCCAGAACTTGGAGCATCTAACCTAACTACTGAGAGAGATTCGAGCTTACTCCCTTTCCTTTTAAAGGATAACCGCGCTTCTAACTCGGCTGGCAGTCCTGAAGTGTCACTGCCTTCAGTGTTCCCACTCCGCTCCATCCTGGAGTCGCTAAGTTGGTCCAACATCTTCCGAGAGCGGCGTTGCTTAGACCAGACTCCGTGCAGACGACAGAAAAGTACAAACCCCTGCCCGCAGCCGAGCCTCCCCGCGCATCCCCCCTCGCTTACCCTGGGCGCTGCGGTCCTCCATGAACTGGCAGAGCAGCAGCAGCAGGAGGCAAAGCCCGCCGGGCTGGTGCCTGGGACCGGCCATCCTGGGGGCAGACGCGGGGCGAGGAGCGCGGCGGCGCGGGGAGCGGGCGCGGCGGCGGGTGGCTCGGACGAGCGGCGCGCGTCGCAAAGGCGAGCGGCGGAGGGCGCAGCGATCCCGGCGCAGCCCCGCGCTCGCCGCCGGCCGCCCGCGCGATTCAATGGACGTCAGAAGCCGGGCGCAGCCGCGCTTTAAATCTAGACGGGGGTCTCCGCGGTTTGCGGTGGGCGGTCTCCCAGTGTGTGGGGCAGTGGGAGGGCGGCCGCGAGCAAGGGTGTGCGCGGCTCCTTGGGGGTGGGGAGCTTTTAAAAGTTCAGTGTGAATCAGGTGACATTTCCCACCTTCTGGAAACCCTTCCCAATTATCTGTTGGAGGTGCCCGAAATCAAAGCGACAGGAGGGGAATCGCCGAGTTCTTATTTGCGTAGGAGGGAGAGGGAGGGGGAAGGCGGAGGGGCGGGGGGTGGGGGCGACGCTTCGGGGGTGGGGAGTGGGGAAGAACACCCACTTCAAGTCCTGCACGCCGCCGCTCGCAGGCAACGCCGGCGCGCCCGGGGTGGCGGGTGTGTGTGTGTGTGTGTGTGTGTGTGTGTCTGAGTGTGAGAGGGGGGCGCGCTGGGGGCGCTGGAGGAGGCGGCGGCGGGCGGAGCGGGTGGGAAGGGGGGAAACCCGGTAGTTTGTCTCTGCTCCGCGGCTCCTGGGCTCCAGAAAGACTTTGCAAACGCCCCGAGAGCCCGGAGCTGCTGAAATAGCCCGCTCGCGGTCTGCTCGGAGCGCGCCGGCCCCGCCGCTTCGCCGGGGCGCGCGGCAGATTTAGGCCCCCGCCGCCCCGGCGCGGGACCGGCGAGGTTTTGTGTCTGGGTCTCTGCTCGCCTGACTTCGCGGCCGCCCCCAACCCAGAGCTGGGGCTGGGAACCGCAGCCCCGGCGCCTTCCACCTAGGCTGGGAGGGGCTGAGACGCGGCCCTCGGTCTCGACGAGTCGCAAGAAAAAAAAAAAAAAATGTTTAACACCTCAGGCCCAGCCCTCCCCCCCACCCCCCGTCGCAGTCTCGCCCTCTCCCTTTCTTTTCTCCCCTTTCACTTCGCGGCGTCTGGAGTCGGAGCCCGGAGCGGGGGCGCCGACGTAGGCGGTCTGCCCCCCCTCGCCCCGGCTCGGAGACTCCCCAGTTTCTGTCCTGTGTGTCTCTGTCTCTCCCAGTCTCCTCGGCTCTCTCTCTCTCTCTCTCTCTCTCTCTCTCCCTCTCTCTCGGTTCGCGGAATAAAAAAGATTGCAACATCGATAATGAACTTCTGTAGCCTCAGTTTATTAAGCACAGTGCCTGGCATTCTTCGCTGAAAGTTGGCGGGTCTCTCATTTATAACATTTTTGGCACCGCTGAATGAAACTGAGGAGGCGATATTTCCTTTTATATAAAACGATTACTTCACGGAAAATGCTATATTGTTTATTCCAAAGCTGCCTTTTAAATTTCCATTCTTTTTGCTTCTGGAGCCCGAAGGACAACAGACAGCGAAGTATGCAGACAAAATTCTTGGACATTCGCAGGTCACTGGGATTTGTTCTACGGATTTCAAATCCGCTCCTCTTCGCCCTCCCTCAAGCTTCCCCCCGCCAGACCGCCCCCCCATTCCTCCTCTCGTCCTCCGACCCCCCCATCTTCCATCACCCCCCCCCCTCCACAACTGCAAATAACTCAGTGATAACAGATTTTTTTCCACCAACTGCAGGAGATAGTGCTAATCTTTTAATAAAAGATCCCATTACAATGGGATCTGTCTGGACAGACTATAATAGATCCCGAAATACAGCCGTGCTAATATTAGAAGACAGTTGTTTGGGTGCCTCTCAGACGGGCCCAAGCCCCCCTTTGAAAGTGGGCATGAATCACAAAGCCCCGCGGCCGCCGCACCTGCACCGCGCGCATTCGGTGCAGCAGGCTGGTAAAAACGGGTGACCTCGCCGCTGCTTTTCGCTTTATAATTACCGTCCTGAGGACGGGAGAGGAGGGGTGCGGGCGGCCCGTGGGTGGGGGGCTGGCTTTTTGGTGACTTCAGACGGCTCTGGGGGCTCCACATCCTTCTTAATTTTTCCAGATTTATTCTTTCTCTCTCTCGCTCTCTCTTCCCTCTTCTCTCTTGCCTCCCGTCCGCCTACCACTTCTCTTTTCTCCTTCCCTCCCTTACCCCCAATCTGCTCAAACTCTCCCCCTTCCCCCTCCCCTCTTTCTTTTCCCGTCTTCCTTTCTCTCTTCCCTCCAACGCAGCATTAATGTAGAGTTGTTTAGTGCCCTCTAATGGCAGACGACATTAACAATTAATAGCAAACTGTCCCCTTTGCAGGAGCCGCCACTCAATGGCAGAATTCCAAAGTTGAATTTATTTCTTCTTTATTCAGGGAGGTGGATATAGTGCTTGTATAGTAAAGTGCTGGAGGGAAAGTTTGTTTCCTCCCCTTCAGGTCTTTTTCCCCAAGGAAAATGTCGAAAGAAATGGGAAAGCTAACAGTTATTGTTATTTGACTTTTTTATATGTGTAAAAATTTGTCTTTTAATAACAGCAACAGGCGCAGCTTTTGTTTTAGCTAGGTTTACCAAACCATGTATCTAGGACTGGAAAATAAATTAGATATTCTAAATACATAAAAGATCTTAGGTGGTAGATGACCGGATCTTATGGCAGTGCTACCAATAGCCATTAAAAATTTTAAAGATCCAAACATAATTATATGAATTTATATTTGCCCCTGTTTAAATACATTTATTGGTCCTGAATCCACTGTAGCCCCTTAAGGCTTGGGAAATCTAATTGTAATTAGATTTTTCACCCTAGGACCGTACAAAACATTTAAATTTTACCCACGTTTGGTTATATATGAAATCATCTTGCTTAGAGGAATGCAGGGTCACGATTTAATCCATGGCTTATTTTCCCTGTACTTCTGGGAAGATAGTTTTAAAGGTCATAATTTCTTCATATTTTATCACATATACCAATGAAAATAGTGATGTAACTTGCATGTTCTTATTAGATTTAACTTGTTCAATTACATGTGCATATACAGCTTGTAGTAGATATTGACGTAAAAATAGCATACAGATAGATACAATGTGGCTTTTTTGGGAAGATCTGTGTGACTAAAGAAAAATTGGAATAGAGTCAGTTTTAGGGGGGTTAATAAAAATATCTGGAACTTTTATCAAAGGTATTTGGTTTATCTAAGTAGTTATTTTAATTTATATATAGAGTGACAACTGGTGTCATAAGCACTTTCTAAATTAATTTAATCCAAGGTGTGTCTACACAATTCCGTATGTTGGGTAAAAAGTAAAAATTCTGTTTCTATTTTAATTTTTGTCTACATAATGTCAAATACTCAGACTGGTCATTTGACTAGATCAACTGCATTGACTAATTGCTTTGGCATCATGTATTGTCTAGGTTGGCCAAAGCAGACACAGTGGATCTCCTTGTAAAAAATGCCACCTCTCATAGGAGTGCTCCAGTACCAGAGGCAGACCCAATACAGGATTACTTCTCGCCCCAGAGAGGATGGCCCTACAGGTCAGGGTTGAGGTCACTGGCAAACACACTGTGGAAAACACAAATGCTGTGTTGCTTTTGCCCTTGTGAATAAGCAGCTTGGTGTTTGTTTAATGATACAAGCTCATCCTGTTTTTCAGCTGCACCTTGGATAGTATTGATCTGTTTGGGAGATTGTCTGCTCTGAATCGGTGCAGATCAGTCATTAGGACTCTTGTTGGCCTGGGTTATCTTCTGGCCAATTCAAGGAAATGAGACATAGGTCAATATTGGTTCCATATGGGCCTCCTGTGGGCATCAGCAAGAGATCCATCTAATTTCGGTGGTATGAAATGGTATCACACCTGTTCAATGCCATCACAGAAAAACAGCTGCTATTTTTTTTTTTTTTTTTTTTTTACTGTTTTATCTCCTGTAAATGTTAAATATTGGGTTTGTGGCGTCTAAATGTCATGGGGACATTTTAAAATAAAAATGCCTTCTTTCATTTTTGTTGTATGACTCTAAGTTTGACTTCTTATTTTTTTCCTTTCTGCTCTGCCAAAAAAGTAAATGTAAATTATGAGAAACACAATAGGACCACTTTGTAACTGACTTTCTGGGCAGCACACAAAAAGACTGCTGTTCTCTGATTATTTTTTTGTCAGCTTCAAAAGCTGTCTTCCTTCTGAAGTTTATAAATTTAAAATATTAGAGTTTAGCAAATGATTCAATCTAGCTCCAAAGATAGCTATCTGAAATCATATAAAATTGTTATTGGAGATCAGAACAGACCTGGTTAAATTTCAGTCTTTAAAAAGAGAATATGGAGGGGGTGGGATGAAGTTATGTATGGAAAATTTTGAAGTCATGAACTGAGTAGCTTTTACTTTTTCCCTTAAAATTAGATGTTCAAGTTTTTTGAAGTTAGGTGTTTTGCAAAATGAATATTAAGATTTCAAATGCAAATAAAGAGCTTAAGCACTTGATAAATAGGCTGAAATGATTTTAAAATCAGATTTTGTTCTTCTAGGTACAAAAACAGCTACTTAATGCGTCATGGCCTCTGGATTGTGCAACTTCATAGGCTAGAATGAGGATTTGAGGTGGCGTGGGGGGTAATGGTTCTGTATTGGCTGAATTGTTGCAGAACTAAAAAGTTAAGAAATGTGAGTACATAAAAGCAATGTTTATCCAAGGTGTCCAAACCAATTGAGTTTTTTAAAAAGTCATTAGAATGTATGTTTTTTATATAAGACTGAGAAAACAATTGATTACCTGAACTTTTCTCTTTTCAGTGTTGTTTTGATGTTATGTAGAGCCAGTCAATCATGGACAACCCTTTCTCTCTGGTACTACTTGTTTTTGTATATATAACATTTTTAAAAAAGAATTTTTTTTTTTCTTAAGTAATCTCTACACCCAACATGGGGCTTGAACTCACAAATCTGAGATCCAGAGTTGCAAGTTCCACTGACTGAGCCTCAGGCATGCGTGGCTCTGTATAACATTTTCATTGTCTTATTTTCCTCTCCAATTTTAGAAATATTTTGGGTTTCCAGCAGTCGTCTAAGATATGTGGCCACATAGTCACTTAAACTAGCTGTATCAGCATATTCAAGTTTAATGTAATTAAGTCACTAAAATAAACCTTAAAGAAAAGTAAAGAATTAAAATTATACCTCAGGATAGGAATCATATATTGGATTGATAGAAATTTCTAAATAGCTAACTGTATTTTAGGTCACTTTGACAATACAAATGATTCATATATTTAGATATGACTGAAAATATCAGTGTGTGATGTTTAGCACTTTTAAGTCTGATTCCATTTACACCTACTGAATGGAAAATGTGAGGAGAGCAAATCAGTATTTGCTGTTTTGTTTTCCTACTTGATGACTGAAACATCAAAGTCAGAACCACTTCCATGGATTATTCATTGGCTGAAGGTGAGTTGGCATGCTGTAGTTACCTTTGTATGTTTTGGTTTCTGTTACCTCATTTTAGAGAGGCAGTGGTTTGCACATTTAATAATTAGTTCTTTTCTAAGTGCTTGCTTATTCAATATTGCAGTCAGTAGTTGATATGATTGCTCTCTAATCATTCATGTTGTCATCTGTACTTGTTTTTTATTTGACATGAATTCTGTCTCATTTCTGATGTCTAATTAGCACAAAAAGTAAAATATTATGTTTATGATAGGTCCAGAGTTCACAATGCAGTTATACATGACTTTAGACATCCTGCTGCATCTTTATATAAAGTTTTAGTTAGTCACCTTTCCTCAAAGGGGAATTAATTCCAAATCCATTTTGCATTTTGCTTTGCACCTTTGTCAAAAATCAAATGACCTCCTATGTGTGGATCTATTTCTGGGTTCTTTATTATGTTCCATTGATCTATTTTCTGATCTCATGTCACTATCACATTATTTTGATTATTGTGACTTCATAGTAAGTAATGAAATCAGGTACTGTAATTCCTCCACTTTGTTAATTTTCAAGATTGCTTTGGATATTCTAGTTACATTTTCAGATGTATATACATATATTTTTAAAAAAATATTTTATTTATTTATTTGACAAAGAGAAGGAGAGATCACAAGTAGAGAGGCAGACAGAGAGGGAGGGGGAAGAGTGGGGTTCAATCCCTGAGATCATGACCTGAGCCAAAGGCAGAGGCTTAACCCACTGACCCATCCAGGTGCCCCCATTTTCATATATATTTTAGAATCCACTTGTTGAATTCTACAAAAAAAGCTTCATGGGATTATGGCCATGTTATGTTCATTTGGGGAGAATTGAAATTTTAACAATACTGAGTCTTCAACACCATGAACATGGTATATCTTTTCATTTACTTTTTCTTTCCTTTTCTTTTCTTTTCTTTTCTTTCTTTTCTTTCTCTCAACTATGCTTTGTAGATCCATTGTCATTGAAAAACATGCTAAAGGGTAATAAATGCAGTTTTCAGCTCTTTATCTCAAAATAACTCAATGGGCTGTAAAGATTTTCTGGTGCAGGGTTATGCTTGTCTTCATACTTCCTAAGGCTGATTGTCTATAGTCAGTCAGAATGTATTGAGTGCGGTTTCCAGGAGTGATGAGCTAACTCATTAAAATCTGTTGCATGCATTCTTCTGTTGTTTCTCCTAGATTATAGTCACTTCTTTAAATGAGTAATTTCTGTCATGATGAGATTTACACTCAGTGAGTGTCAAAAATGATCCTCTAATGGTTAGTGTTTTGTTGAATATTATTTCCTCATTTTTATGTGAATATATTCCTATTAAAAACCCAAAACATCATTATGCTTAAATTTTAAGCAGTGGAAACATGCAGTTCCCATTGTGCCAACATTTGGGTGGCAGTTACTTTCTACCTTTATTCTGTATTAGAGAATTATGGCATCTTTTCATTTGTCATTACTCTTCTGATTCATTCATCCTTCCCATAGTTTCCTTTCCTTTTATATCTATTTTCTATTTACCAGGAGGAGTAGTACTATAACCTAAAATTGTCCTTTTGCAGCATGTATTGGCTTATTTTTTTCATGTAAATGTTACATTCAAAAGTAAACTATACTTTGTATTGTTTATCCAGCCGTACTATTAAATATTTAACAATGGGTTGAGGTCAAATGGTGATGACACAACATGTGGAAATACGGGACAGATGATGCATTAAGTGTTGAAATAAATTATTTCAACACATGGCGAGACTTGCTATTTTTTAGATTAGAATAGGAATATATATATTATAAAGATTAGTAGAGAAATGACTTAGAAACAGTATTGGTCCATGTATGTATAATCTCCCACAAATATCCACTCTTTAGCAGTATAAAATTGTTAGTGTTTAAAGGAGACTCATTTATTTGGTTCTCTGATACATTAGATAAATGATTCTTCTGAACTGGTCTCAGTGCATTTTCCTTGCAAATAAGGATATAAAAATCATCAACAGGAACCATGTGTTAATGGCTCACATGCTGGGCAGATGGAAACACAGTGTAGAAGAACCATTTAGTTGAGATCATTTTGGCCTCAAGACTTCTAATCTTTGCTTTAGCAGAAAACATTGCTTTGGCCAGCCAGATGACACAACCATCACACTGTCAACATTTTCATTTTTGCCAGAGCACCAGATTTCCTGAAGAAATGTTTAGGCAGTGATTCCGAAACTTTTTCTTATTTACAGTCCCTCTGAGAAGCTATTGAAAGATATGAACCATTTCCCCGGAACAGTGTACAGACACAAACATATATACACCTACACAAAATTTTGCATTCATTTTTAAGGAGGCCATAAACATTGAGAAATCTAAGCATAGATCCTCTAGGTTTCCATGAACTTCAGATCACAACCCCTGATTTTGAAAGATCCCACTGCTAGATGGGCTGATTATTCTGCCAGTACACCCTTATCAGTCTACTTGCTTTTCAAGAACTCTTCAGACCTCAGTGAGTGTGTCCTCCCTGGAATAATTCCATATAGTGGAGTGTCTTGCAAAATTAACCAATTCACCATTAGAGTAACTATCTTGAGAGAGTTTAAAACAGACACACATACCCCAAGATGTATCCATCTGTTATTTTGTTCTTTAATAATAATGTATTAAATACCTATTCAATATATACCAGTTTTGACTATTATGATAATGTCGAGATAAATAGTCTTGTATTATATTTTGGAGACTGTATAAACACTGAGGAATGTACTGCTAAGCCTATGCCTAGGAGTGGATTGCTGAGTTAGAGGTCCATCCTTGTTATTGTCAGCCAGTAGTTTATTCCTTTTTATTGATGAACAGTATTCATTTTTTATGAATATACTGAAATTTGTTTATTTTTCAACTGTTGATAGGTTTTTTTAAAGATTTTATTTATTTATTTGACAGACAGATCACAAGTAGGCAGAGAGGCAGGCAGAGAGAGAGGGGGAAGCAGACTCCCTGCTGAGCAGAGAGCCTGATGCAGGGCTCCATCCCAGGACCCTGAGACCATGACCTGAGCCGAAGGCAGAGGCTTTAACTCACTGAGCCACCCAGGCACCCCCTGTTGACAGATTTTTTTTTTTTAAGATTTTATTTATTTATTTGACAGACAGAGATTACAAGTTAGCAGAGAGGGAGGCAGAGAGAGAGAGAGAGAGAGAGGAAGAAGCAGTCTCCCTGCTGGGCAGAGAGCCCGATGCAGGGCTTGATCCCAGAACCCTGGGATCATGACCTGAGCCAAAGGCAGAGGCTTTAACCCACTGAGCCACCCAGGCGCCCCTGTTGATAGATGTTTAAGTCATTCCCAGTTTGGCACTATTGCAAATAAAACTGTGTGAATATTCATCTTTTTGTGAAAATATATTTTCTTTTCTTTTGGATGTCTATGGTATATCTAGGAGTAGAATTGCTGGATCATACTATTAATAAGCATGTATTTAACTTTATATGAAACTGTCAAATGTTTTCCAAAGTAGTTATACCATTCTATACTTACCAGCAAACCGGTAGCAGGAAGCAGGAAGATTTTAGTAGCTGCTTATCCTCACCAATACTTGTTAACTTCCCCAGTTTTAAACATTGGAGTGTAATGAAATTTCATTGTATGAAATGATACATCATTGTGGTTTTAATTTGAATTTCCCTAAATGACTAGTTAGGTTGAATACATTTTTATGTTTTTATCAGCCACTTATATAGGTTCTTTCGTGAAATGTCTGCTCAAGTGTTTTGCCCACATATCTTATATCAGATAGATATTATTAACACCATTTCCTAGATCCCTCCACAAAACATAAAACAAGGCTGAATCAGGAAAACTTTATAGCCCAGCATTTAGAAAGGGATTGTACTTTAGGATTTCTAAAGAGTAATGAGCAAAAGAAACAGCACTGTAATCACTATTATATTCTAAACAACGTATTATTATACTTTTACAGATAATTTTTTTCTACTTAGGTTACTCATAAAATTTGTATTTGAAGCACACAAAATATGCTAGCAAAAATAGCCCATAGTTTTTCTTTGGCTTTGTTTCCAACATAATTTCAACATATAGGATGCTTGGGTGGCTCAGTTGGTTAAGTGTCTGCCTTTGGCTCAGGTCATGGTCTCAGGGTCCTGGGATTGAACCCCACGTTGGGCTTTCTGCTTAGTGGGGAGTCTGCTGCCCTCTCTGCCTCTGTGCTCTCTCTCTCAAATAAATAAAATCTTCTAAGAAATATTATCAACTCATATTTATTTATTAAAAAAGATTTTATTTATTTATTTGAGAGAGAGAGTACAGGAGTGGGAGTAAGAGTATGAGCAGTATGAGTGGTAAAGGGAGAGGGAGAGGCAGACTCCAGGCGGAGCAGGGAGCCTACTGTGGGGCCTGATCCCAGGACCCTGAGCTCATGACTTAAGCCAAAGGCATGTGCCTAACAGACTGAGCCACCCAAGGTGCCCCTCAACACATATTTATTAAATATCTATTATATTCTCCAGACCCTGTGATGGGAATAGAAGAGCAAACAAGACAAATCTAGTTGTAGCTTTTTGGGAATTTTTGGGATAACAGAGAAGGCAGGTACTAAATCAGTATGTTCAATAAATTGTGATGAACATGGCCAGGGATAGTCTTCCTGATGAAAGGACATTTAGCTGAGACCTTACATTTGAAGAAGGGTTGGTCAGGAGAAGGTGGTGCTTGAGGGAGATGGTGGAATAGTGTTCGTGAAGTTCAGAAGGCAAGAGTGGAATCATTTGAGGAACCAAAGAAGTTTGGTAATTACCAAAGCACATACTTTGGGAGGAAGAGTGGAAAATAAGGAGATGGAAGAAGTCGATGGTGCAGATTATATAAGTTTTTATGAAAACCCTGGGCTTATTGGGTTTCCAGAGGAAATCCACGGGAATATATATATATTTTAAGAGTTTATTTATTTATTTGACAGAGAGAGAGAGGTCACAAGTAGGCAGAGAGGGAGGCAGAGAGACGTGGGGAAGCAGGCTCCCCATTGAGCAGAGAGCCCAATGTGGGCCTCCATCCCAGGACCCCGAGATCATGACCTGAGCCAAAGGCAAAGGCTTAACCCACTGAGCCACCCAGGTGCCCCCATGGGGATATTTTAAGTAGGGAATGACATGAGCCATTTTTTCACTGAGAAATGTTCTCTCTGCTTGAACTGTAGAGATGGATTTGGAAGGTACTAGCCCTGGCAAAAGGCCATGTTTTAGAATGCCATTCCAGTAGCAAAACTCTATCGGGGGGTGAAACAAGGATGGATTCATGAGATGTTTAAAGGTAGAATTAATAGGTTCTATTGACTGACTAAATGTGGGCAACAAAAGAAAAGGAGATAAGGATTACTCTTGGGTTTCCGGTATGAACAAATGAGTGGGTGGTGTTATCATTTCTTGGGATAGACAATAATGAAGGAAGGGCAGATTTCTGTTTGTGACTGTTTAGGGAGCCTATGGTCTTCTTTGAATGCTCCAAATTGCCAGTTTTATCTTTATGAATAAATATGTTATGGGTAACACAGGTTAGTTTTCCTTTCTCACCCTGAAAACAGCCAGATCCACCTAGTTTTGAATAATTACAACCAAGAATGCAAAGACTTTGGGATGATCTAGCGAAAAAAATGAATGAGAATGAGTAGTTGTTTCATTAACAAATACCCAAAAAGATACATGTTCCCCTTTTCACTTCTTAAACACTAACTTTAAAGGGTAGCAACAGTTCAAGATATAAAACTTATACAAGGATAGGATGAAAAGGGACCAAGCCCTCTCTCAAGGTATACAACGGTGTGGGAATCATTGTCCTGTGTAAAGTGATCTTGATCTCCAGTAGGCATTGCCATTCCTAAATGCCATTCCAGTGCCTGGAATGGAGATGGAGAGAGTGGAAGATGAGAAATCTAACTCCAGCTATCTCTGACATTTATTCATATATTAAACAATATTTGTCTTATGTACAGAATTAGTTGGATATAACTGGGTACCAATTGTTAGCAAAAACCACTAGATGGATGATTGATGGGGAACTGACATTTATATGATGCCAAAGAAACCAGATGACTTCCTAATTTGAGAGGGGAAACCACAACAAAATGGAGGGATCAGGCCATCTTCACCCAAATTCACTGGTCAATCTTTATATCACTAGAGTAGGGCAACCAGCTATAGGTGTGTCCTGATGTAATGGAATTCAAAGAAATAACATCACCCATGATGAATTATAGCTAAAAATATGATGTGTAAATTGGACATAATCAAGATGTTGGTTCTAATTTCTTATTTGTGGGAAATTCAGGAGATAGAAGAACTATACTTCAGGGAAATGATCAAATTCAGAAAGTGGGTCATTCTACAGAACAGCTGACCTGATCTCATCAATAATGAGAGCCTATGGATAAATACTTCCCCTTTTCCCCCCCAGATGGGGGTTGAGGGAATTTCAGGTTATTCTGTGGGGTTAAGCAATTAGTCACTGTAAAGGTGACAATGTCAGCTTGATAATACATACAATTTAGTGGCTTGTAGTATATTCACAAAATTGTGCAAACATCACCATCATCTAATTCCCAAATGTTTTTTTACTCTAAAAAGAAACCCTGTACCCATTTTCAGTCACTCTTGTTCCTCTTTCCCCCTAGCTCTTGGCAATAAGTATTCTGCTTACTGTCTCTATGGATTTGCCTATTCTAAACATTTCATGTAAATGGAATCATGTAATATATAGTCTTTTGTATCTGGATTCTTTTACTTAGCATAATGTTTTCAATGTTCATCTGTATTCTAGCCTGTACCAGTACTCCACTCCTTTTTTATGGCTGAATAATATATCGTTGTATGGATATGCTATATTTTGTTTATCTATCAGTTGATAGATATTTGGGTTGTTTTTCCTTTTTAGCTGTTATGAGTAATACTGCTATGAACATACTCATACAACTTTTTGTGTGACATATGTTTTCATTTATCTTGAGTTTATATATCTCGGAGTGGAATTACCAGATCCTATGATAACATTATGCTTAACTTTTTCAGATGCTACCAAATTGTTTTCCAAGCAATATTTTGGAAAATGTTCATACCATTTTCTATTCTACCAGCAATGTGTGAATGTTCCATTTTCTCCACATTTTCCCCAATACTTGTTATTAACTGTCTTTTGGTTTATAGCCATCTTAATAGGTATGAAGTGATATCTAAGTTTTCCCCCCAAATGTCAAATTCTATTTGAAACTTAAGTCATATAATGAGACTTTGTAATGAGGAAACAAATGTCAGTAACTTATAAATTTCAGAGTAAAACAGTTTAAATGAACAACAGTGAACTTTGGTACTGGTGGGTATAGTTGAGGAAAGTAGCTTATAGAACATGCAGAACAGCATAAATAATCCATTTCAGGAAGAAATACATTTTTTAAGGTAGAGTGAAAGTCTTTGAGATTACAAGAAGGCAGCTCCCTATCAATATAGAAAGGTCCAAGTCTTGCAACTAAAATACTGGGGGAATGAGTGGGTGGAGTAGGAGGGGGACACTTCCGAAGTTGAAGGTCATTTGGTTTTATGTCTTGTGCATAATTTCGTGTGTCCTGCTGGAAAGCCTCTTTGTGGCTTTGATTTACATTTTCTAACTCCGTTTTAACATTACACTAGTTTAATTTATTATTTTGTAATTTTAACTTAAATATTTTATAATTTTCATGATGCCATCATAATCTTGATTCCTTATATGATTAGTAAATCACTTCCTTTTCCTATGTTTCAAATCTTTTTTTTTTTAAGATTTTTATTTATTTATTTGACAGAGAGAGAGATCACAAGTAGGCAGAAAGGCAGGCAGAGAGGGAGGGGGAAGCAGTCTCCCTACTGAGAGAGAGTCCGATGGAGTGGTGGGAGTTGCTCGATCCCAGGACCCTGAGATCGTGACCTGAGTTGAAGTCAGAGGCTTAAAACACTGAGCCGCCCAGGAGCCCTTCAAATCTTTTTTATGTTACAAAAGATGTTAAAGCCTTTTTAAAAAAATGTTTTCTTTTAGAATTTGTTCTTAGATTTTGGCCTTCTTTGTGGAGAGAAAGTTCTTTTTACCAGGGTAGATTTAGAAAGAGAAGGCAGAATTTACTGAAGCAGAAACATAGGAGATGGGTAATGGTATATCTTGGTAGTATTAAGCAAAACACAAAACCTTTTCTTCCCTGAGTACAAAGAAATATGTTTTACTGCAGAACATGTGGAAATATAATAAAGGAGAAAATTGAAATCATGTGTTTCCTTACCACCCAGAGATAGTGATTATTAATGCTTTGGTATATGTTTATCCAGAGTTTTTCCAAGTATAAGAGCAATAATTCAGAGGATCACCAATACCAGTCCAATTAGTCAAGCAGAAACTCTCCAACAAAGACCTAGGTATTGGGGCGCCTGGGTGGCTCAGTGGGTTAAAGCCTCTGCCATCGGCTCAGGTCATGATCCCAGGGTCCTGGGATCGAGCCCCACATTGGGCTCTCTGCTCAGCAGGGAGCCTGCTTCCTCCTCTCTCTCTGCCTGCCTCTCTGTCTACTTGTGATCTGTCTGTCAAATAAATAAATAAAATCTTTTAAAAAAAAAAAAGACCTAGGTATTATGGAAATACTTCCGACTTCTCAAGATTCCTGCCAGCGTGGAAGGAGGGTCTAGCTCTGGGAAGGAAGCCTGATAGAAAGTAAATGGGGATCAGAGAAGGTTTTCAGTTTGCAGATTGAGTTTTGAGCAGGGTTCCAGATCCGTTTAGCAACTAAGAAGATGCAGAGGACAGGATGGAGGGCTCCTGGGTCCAGGTAAAGTGGTCTATTGTCAAGCTCTATAAGAATAGTAGGGTTATGGCTTCTTTGTGCATCTTTTTCCTGATAGGGCTATCTCAGGAAAGCAGGTAGACTTGACCTCTACAGATGGAGTTCCTCAGGGGTTCCAAACCTGGGTTCTGAGGAAGAGAAAGACAACCAAAGCAAGGACTAACATTGTGCAGGTTGAAAATGAGTCTTATTTCTAATTATATTACATATTTTCTGGAAAAAAACTTAAAAAATATATTTTAACATGGTGACTTTTTTTCCCTCTCAAGCTGCTAGTGGGCTTAGTTGAATGTTTAAAGGAGTACTGTAGAGATGTGCTCAGAGTATTTTAATGACTATTTTTATTTTTATTTTTTAAAAATATTTTATTTATTTATTTGACAGAGAGAGACACACAATGAGAGAGGGAACACAAGCAGGGGGAGTGGGAGAGAGAGAAGCAGGCTTCCTGCCAAGCAGGTAGCCCAATGCTGGGCTCAATCCCAGGACACTGGGATCGTGACCTGAGCCGAAGGCAGGCACACAACGACTGAGCCACCCAGGTGCCCCTAATGACTATTTTAAATGCTAGAAGCAGAAAATTGCACTGTGTTGTGGGAAGCAATTAAAGATATTTGAGGAATGTGTGTTCTTGTTGTCCTTACAACAGCTAAACTGCTTTTAGGTTTCAGCCAAAGTGTTTCTCCTCCAAGAAAGTTCTAACAAAATGCAAACTATACATCAGCGGAGAGCCTGGTCCGGTCGTGGGTGTTCAATAAATATTAAACACCAACAACAATTGTTGAAGTTTCCTATGTTATGTCTGCTTCAGAAAGGACTTCTTTAGCAGAGCTATGGATTAAGGGTAGCTTGGGGCTGCAAGAAAGAGACACATAGAAACTTTGCCCACAGCTCAATCCCACACACCAATGTGTCAGAACAAAAGATCAGTATATGGCAGTAACCTCTTACTGCAGTCCTCCGGGCACACTGAGCTGCCTTTTCTTGCTTTGGCCTTTTATGAATAAGGAGTTGAATCAGCTTGTGATAAGGCAACTGAGAAGTGCTGGCATTTTGAAAGGAATAACCTGTGAATATTAGTCTTGGGTTTTACTTACATATTTACATCTCCCCAGGTCTAGCTGCAACTTGAGAAGAAGCTGGAAATAAGGAGATAAGTATTCTTTGGCCCAGATGAAGGGCAGAAGTCAGTCTCTCCTCTGATCTGCAGTCTGGATCTCATATCTGCAAGTTGAATCTCTATTGCATGTGGGACAAGTGCAGATTGTGCAACAGAGGGCCCCTGTGTGCATCTGACGGGAGAAGTTTGTTCCGAGTGTCATAGTGTTGCTTTCATCTTGATAGACTAGCACAGTCTGGGCAAAATGGTTGGGGGAGGGTGCTGGGGAAAGGAGAAATGCTCAGGTAGCTGAACAATGAAAGCTTACATGCTACATGGACAGAGATTAAAGGGAGCACACAGATGGCTCAGTGAAACCACTGGTTAGCTGAGGCAACTGAGAGAGTGGACTGGGGGATTTAGGAAAAATAACATTTGTGAAGGCTGAAAAATAATCAAGGGGATCAGAACTGTATACTGGAAAAGTGATGGGAAATACAGTTAAATGTCCATTAACCACAGCACCATCACCATCAGTCATCTTCAGTCTATGATGAAAATTCAAAACTCAAGAGAGACCTGTCTTGGCTTCTGTCTATACTTTATGTTGAAATATTTATTTTTGTCCTCAATATTAGAAGATGCTGCTGCTGATGGCATTACTATTTATGTGTGTGAATGGGGCTCAAAACTGCTCCATTAATGACACACAGTCCCATCTTGCTTAAGTATACATATAGATGGTCTATCACTGTTGGTGACTTTCCCTCTTCACCTCTGGGGCTGTGTGAAATCTCAGTTAACAAAAGCTCCTCTGCGTTTCAGGTATGTGGCATCATCGAGCTGTTGTCTGCTGTGCTTCCCAGGAGTCAGAGGATATTCTGCATCACTCACTCTTGAGCTTCTACACATTCTTCCCACTTCTCTTCTGTTGACCCTGCTTCGAATTGAGCTTCTTTGGCTCAGGGTAGGCGCAGCTGCTGTGGTTTAATGCATATGTCCAGGGGCAGTGATTCAATGAGCACAGATTAGAGCCTGATGGAGTGAATACATTCTGGATCTTTGTTTTTGGCACTCATGTGTTTCCACTGATGTTAATTATGGTCTGTGGGTGAGGGCTGTGGGGGTTGCTGGGGGAAACAAGTGAGAGTCCAAGTTACTGTCTTCCTCCTTTTGAGAGATGCTTACAGTGCACAGGGTTACTTTGGTTGAGTGCTTGGTGCCATGCCTTGGTCCTTTTGAGGTGATGTCCACAGAAAGCAGCAGATTTTTTGAAGGGTACCTTTTTTTTTTTTTTTTTTTAAGACTACTCATGCATCTCTGAATAAGTTGCCTAGGCGGTGATATTTGCATTAGTTCTCCCTGTGGATTTCTGGAAGTTTCCTCTGAGGATGGCAACATCACCTCAGGCTTTGGATTACGATTTTACATCATCTAGGACAAAATTCCATGGAATTGAATGTATTTTCTTGCATGTTGGGTTTAGAAGTACAGTCACTGAATATATAGAAGTTCCTGAATGCACCAATGTTGTATGATACTGCCTTCTGTGCTGGCTTGATATTTAAGAGGATGCTGGGCACAGTCTGATTCTGGCTTTTAGAAGCATGGTTTTGTCTAGCACACTGCACAAATAGATGTACCCAAATTCAACTGGTGGTGGAGAGCAGATTTCATAGCTGGTGTAAAGTCTGCCACCGAATCTAACATGCTGGCTTCATTATTATTTTAGGAGTTTAGGGAAATTTTCTTGTCAAGATACATACTTGTTAAGAATCTGGTGGAAGAATCTGAGTTAGGCTAACAAAATACATTGAACCAATAGTATAAAAGATGTGGAAATAAAGGAGATCAGGATTAAGTTTAAGAATTAAGTTCTGTGCTTTTTAATGGTAATGTCTGATACTACAAAACTTGGTCCTCTTGCTTCACTGAGGAAAACAGCATGTCTGTAAGACACGAGTGACATTTGGATACTTCTTTTCTTTTCTTTTAAGATTTTATTTATTTATTTGAGAGAGAGAGAGTGAGAGTGTACAACTAGGCGGAGGGGTGGAGGGGCAGAGGGGGAGGAAGAAGCAGACTCACTGCTGAGCAGGGAGCCTGACACGGGGCTTGATCCTAGGACCCCGAGATCATGACCAGAGCCAAAGGCAGATGCTTAATCAACTGAGCTACCTAGCACCCTTGGAAAATTGTTTTCTTTACCACTTTCCATATTCTGCTTTTACTGAAACTGTTCTCTTCCACAGAGGTTTATATGGGTTAGTCAAAATAAAAATAAAAGAGGTGAAGTACAGATATAGGAAGAATTCTATTATTTATTAAGTAGAGTGGTATGATATGGGTATAAAACTAGAAAAGTGTGTATTGAATAAATATTAAAAATTTAGTGCATATTTAAATGAGATGTTTTATACATTATGCAATAAATTGCAATATTAGGGGATTAAAGAAGGATTTGCCTTCCTACTTTTACGTATTATTTGAATTTTGTAATCAATATGTTAATTTTGTGAAGAAAAAAATACATATGTTTACCAATTATCTTTAGGTATCTTTCAGGAGACCCCCAGCCCTCTATAAAGTGAAGTAACATTACTTATGAATGCTTAGGTGCCTAAGGATGAAAGATATTTGGAGCACCTGGGTGGCTTAGTTATTAGGCATCTGTCTTTGGCTCAGGTCATGATCTAGGGTCCTGGGATCACGCCCTGCTCTGGGCTCCGTGCTCAACGGGAAGCCTGCTTCTCCTTCTCCCACTCTCCCTGCTTGTGTTCCTACTCTTGCTGTCTCTCTCTCTCTGTTAAATAAGTAAGTAAAATCTTAAAAAAAAAAAAAAAAAAAAAAAGAAAAGAATTAAAAGATATTTTCAGTCAGGCTCTTGGTCAGACCAGAGAACCCTGAGTATTGGGGTTTACCAGTTCTCAGAGATACAATTGAAGAGAATAAACACTAAGAGTTAAAGTATTTATTTATTTATAAAAGATTTTATTTATTTGACAGAGAGAGAGCGCACAAGCAGGGGGAATGGCAGGCAGAAGGAGAGGGAGAAGCAGGCTCCCTGCTGAGCAGAGAGCCTAACAGGGGGCTTGATCCCAGGGCCCTGGGATCCTGACCTGAGCTGAAGACAGACCCTTAACCACCGACTGAGCCACTCAGGCACAGTATTTTAATAAAGTTTAAGTATTTAAATAAAAAAATGCAGATTGCCCATGGTCATAAATATGTAGCTATTCATTTTATTATATACAGCTAGCATGACTGATGCCTTTCACCCACAAGGAGACATCTTAAGGATTATCTAATTAGGGTAGAGAGTACAGACCTGAACAGCAATCCACTAATCCCAAAGCAACCTAAAGCCAAGTGCATAACAATGTGGTGAACATGGTATATACATAACTTAAAGGAATTCAAGATGGGAAAACACTCAGCTTAGCTACTCATGGCTATTGTTTCCAAGAAAGCATCATTTGAAATCAACAAATTTAATTCAAAAAATGAATATTAAGATGCACAAGTCATACTTAGTGTTCCCCAGAAGATTGTAATTTTTATAACCTTTAGAGATAAAAAGCTATGGGATGGAGGCATCATAATTAATTTTTCTGAAAACATTGACATGTTATAACATGGAAAAGACCTCAAAAGATGGGAATTATTTTATAACAAGAAAAATGGCTAGATGAATATGCCAGGCAAAAGCACAATAAGTAGTATGACGAGTATAGGATTTGGGGGCAGGTTGTTGATTGGCGTTTGGGAAGATTAAATGGTGCATGTTCTAGAATGATATACTAAGACGTTTAGACTCCATAAAGTCAAGCCATTGAAGGCCGTAAAACACGACTAGATCTGTAACGGTTATTATTAAATACACACAAAAAACTGTAATTCAAAGAATTAAAACTATAGTTCTGGCCCGCGCAGGCGCAGACCCGCACCGGGGTACAGGATGCGTGCGCAGCTTTTCTGCCCCAGCGGAAGTTCCCACAGGGCTGGCTGCTTGAGAGCGAGTTCCGAGCCTAAATCCTAGGGCCGAACTGTGACCCGGTCCTGCGCGATCACCATCTGTCTAGAATGACAAAAATGTCGAAGCAGCATTCAAATTCCGCCCTCACTGCGGGAAACATCTGCCTTCAGAGGATCGTGAGGGGTCCCAGGCCTTTGTCACACAACTCAAAGAGACAGCTTAATGCCATTTCTGAATTATCTTCCAAGTAAGTGAAATGGGCCACTTTGTCACTGCTCTTCTTCCATCATCTTAGACAGTTCCGAGTCTGAAGATACCTCGAGTCCCTGTGAGACACCCAGAGGTCTCTGGGAGCAGACTTTTAAGCCCAAAACAAGTCCGCAGATGAGCAGGCGAAGCCCTCAGAGTTAGACACAGAAGAGGAGCCTGGCGACCACCGGGCTTGAGCCCACCGGGGTGGTGCTGACGGAGAAGCACTGGAAGCTGGGATCCCTCCAGACCAGGTGACTAAGGCATTGTCTATGAGGGTACACTCCGTCTGCAGGTGGGCAGGTGCTTGGGCTGAGTGGGTCCCACCTAGAGCAAGGGGAGGGGAATTCTCTTTCGAGAGTGGAAATGGAAGCCACATCCCCGCGGCCGACCTGCTTCTGGACAGACTTAGACCCTGACAGCCAATCTATCCAACCGCAGGGGTAATGAAGATACAATTTGTATGACATAAAATTCACCATTTTAAAGTGTACAATCCAGTGGGTTTTTAGTATATTCATGATATTGTGTAACCATCACCACTGTCTAATTCCAGAACATTTTTACTACCCTACAAGGAAACCCTGTAACTTTCAGCAGTCACGTCCTAGTCTTCCTTTTCTCCAGTCCCTGGCAACCACTAATCTAATTTCTGTTTCTATGGATTTGCCTATTCTGGACATTTGATATAAATGGAATCATACAATTAAAAAAAGCAAAGTAAAACAAAAAACAGGAAAAAAGGGGGGAGGCGCCTGGGTGGCTCAGTGGGTTAAGCCTCTACCTTTGGCTCAGGTCATGATCTCAACATCTTGGGATGGAGCTCTGTGCTCAGCAGGGAGCCTGCTTCCCCCTCTCTCTCTGCCTGCCTCTCTGCCTACTTGTGATCTCTCTCTCTCTGTCAAATAAACAAATAAAATCTTAAAAAAAAAAAAAAGGAAAAAACCTCACTTCAGAAAGAAAGCCTGTGAGATAAGCTCATAACTTCTCAAACAGGTGCTGTTGACATTTAATCACACCTATTTAATCACACCAAAGATGATTCTGACTGCAAGATATTAAAATGTATATAGTTTTTGGCACCCTAAACCCTTTCCTATATAATGCTGAAACAATAAATCTGAAAAATAATAGTTTAATTAATAGTTTTATTTATAGTCACAACTTTTGGCCAAAGGTTGTACAAAAAAGAAAACCTCCAAAGCAATATCAAAAACAAGGCATCAAAAAAAGTCATAAGGCACAAGAAGATCACCATGCTACGTCGAAGCTCTTGTTGGCTTCTAACTACTATTCCTATTATTGCCAATTGCTGCTTACCTTTTATTGAGTTCTTGCTATAGACTATATATATATATATATATATCTTCTCAAAGTATTTTATTCTACAGAGAACACTCAACATGTTAAGATCTACCTTCTTAACAGATGTTTAAGTATAATATATTATAGTTGTCTAAAGGTACATTGTTGTAGAACAGACCTCTAGAGTTTATTTTGCTTGATGAAACTTTATTATGACTGTTGACTAGTAACTCCCTATATACCCCCCTCAACAGCTCTTAAACACCATTATGCTCTTTGATTCTATGAATTTGAATACTTTAGATACCTTGTATAAATGGATTTATATAGTACGTGTCTTATTACACTTAGTATAACGTCAAAGTTCAGTTGTTGCATATTGCAAAATTTCCTTTTTTAAAGGCTGAATAGTATTCCACTGTATGTATATACTATAGTTTCTTTATCCATTCATCTGTCTGATGGATGTTTAGGTTGTTTCTACATCTTGGCTATTGTGAATAGTGCTGCAATGAACATAAGAGTGCTGATATCTCTTTGAGATTCTGATTTTAATTTTTGGGGGATAAATACGGGGAAGTGGGATTACTGGATCATATGGTAGTTCCATTTTAAATTTTTTGAGGAACTTCTATACTGTTTTCCATAGTGGCTGCTGTTTTTGCATTTCTACCAATAATGTAAAGGGTTCCAATTTCTCCACATTCTCACCAATACTTATCTTTTTTTTTTTTTAATAATAACTATCCTGACAGGAGTGATGTGACATCTCATTATGGTTTTGAATTTCAATTTCCTGTTTAGTGACATTGAGTGTTTTGTCATATACCTGTTGTCTATTTGTATATCTTCTCCTTCTTTTCCTTTTTTTTTTTTTTTTTTTAAGATTTTATTTTCAAATAATCTTAGCACTCAGTATGGGGCTCAGACTCACAACCTGGAGATCAAGCATCCCATGCTCCACCAATTGAGTCAGCCAGGTGCCCTAATTTGTATGTATTGTTTGGAGAAATAATGATGCACCCCTTAGACCATTTTTAAATTGTGCTATTACTTTTAAAAATTGAGTTGTAGAAGTTCTTTATATATTTTGGATATTAACCCTTTCTCAGATTGATGGTTTGCAAATATTTTCTCCCATCTTATACATTGCCTTTTTACTCTATTGATTGTTTTCTTTGCTTTGTAGAAATCTTTTTAGTTTGATATAGTACCCCTTGTTTATGTATTTATCTATTTTTGTTGCCTCTGCTTTTAGTGTCAAATCATTGCCAAACCCAATGTCATAAAGCTGTTCCCTTATGTTATTTTCTGGGAGTTCTACAGTTTCAGGTCTTACATTTAAGTCTTTAGTTCATTTTGAGTTAATTTTTGTGTGTGGTATAAGATAAGTATCCAATTTCATTATTTTACATGTGGATATCTAATTTTCCCTATATCATTTGTTGAAAGACTCTCTTTCCCCATTGTATATTCTTGGCAGTCTTGAATATCAGTTGACAGTATATGCATGGATTTACTCCTGGGTTCCCTTTTCTGTTCTATTGGTATATATGTCTGTCTTTATGACTGTACCATTGCTGTGCTTTATAATATGTTTTGAAATCAGGAAGTATAATACCTCCACCTTTGTTCCTTTTTCTCAAGATTGATGATTACCTTCAGTCATTACATTTCCTTAGACTGCTCTTGGCGTTGACAATTTATGGTACTGTTCTTTTTTTTTTTTTTTTTTTTTTTTAAGATTTTTATTTATTTATTTGAAAGAGAGAGATCACAAGCAGGCAGAGAGGCAGGCAGAGAGAGAGGAAAGGAAGCAGGCTCCCCGCCAAGCAGAGAGCCCGATGTGGGGCTTGATCCCAGGACCTTGAGATCATGACCTGAGCCGAAGGCAGAGGCTTTAACCCACTGAGCCACCCAGGTGCCCCTCTGGTAGTGTTCTTAATCATCACAATAATTCCATGTGGTAGGACTGTTACTTATTTATTTTTTTTTTACAGATGAGAAAACTGAGGCTAGGGTCTTATGGAAGAGGGAGTCAGCTCTGGAGATCTGGGCCAGAGCCTCCACTCTCAACCACTGCACTACTACTTCTAATGTTGGCTACTGGATACAAGGTAAATAAATACAAGGACACACCTGGACTAAGATATAATGCAGTATGTGATAAATGCTTTAGAGCCCCCAAAGGTAAAGGATATTTCTGATTTGTAGGAGCTTAGTGAAATTTGAGAAAGATTTTAACAATGAGATGAAGTTTGAGCTAGGCCCTGAGAATTGGAGGAATAATTGTGTAATACTTTATAGTTCTTTTTAAATATGTTAGAATGCATGTCCCAATTCATTTTTATAACATCTCCAAGGATAGGTGAATGGTTTTGTCCTGGAGTAAATGGCTTGAGGATAAGTTGTTTTAGGTCATGGTTTGATAAACTTTCAATATCTAAACAAAGTCATAGAATTTCATTTTACTTGCAAAAGGATAAAACATTTTAAAGATATGTTTTTTAACCTATGAACATTTCGTCTTAGAATTGGTTTGATCACATTCCCAAAATCCCAACCAATTAAAGATGAGGATGAGGTCAATTTTGTTTGATTAATGAATTGTTGATTCTTTTACACCATTCTGGCACCTAGAAAGTATTGAATAAATATTTGTTGAATGAGTGAATGAACCCTGATTCAATTCAGAGAAATGTTAAAGATTTCTTGATAATACAGTTGGCAGGTGGAGGCTAGTCAGGGTTTCTCTTCCCAGATAAAAACACTGTTAGAGAGTTCCCAACATCTCTCAGGACTTACACATGTTCACATTCTCTGGAATCTCTATGAAGGGGGAACAGAGAAGTTCTAAAGAGTCTTTGCTCTTCTGCTCTTCCTACTAAATTTCCCAACCAGAACCCTAACTCTCTGAATTTGTAAAAATTCATTCTCGAATGTTCTAGGAATATGTTCTATTAATGTTTATAACTTTTATAAAATGTAAGAGGTAAGCCTTAGACTATGAAGGTTATGTATTTGAAATGTACTCTACTGAGCAATTATTTTTAAATGACAACTAGTAGCCTTACTTTGTATTAATTAACTGTATTCACATGGGGCGACAATTAAGTGATTTGTGATTGGTTTTAGAAAATAAACTTTTAAAAAATATTTATTTATTTGAGAGGGAGAGAGGGAGAGAGAGAGCAGGGGCAGGACGAGGGATAGAGGAAGAAGCAGGCTCCCCACTGAGCAAGGAGCCTGACATGGGGCTCGATCCCGAGACTCCAGGATCATGACTTGAGCTGAAGGCAGACGCTCAAGTGACTGAACCACCCAGGTGTCCCTAAAGTAAACTTTTTTAAAAATTGCATTCTGCTTCAGAGGAGAATGTGATATGTATGTCATATATTTGAGCTTTAGAGGTTTGGGGAAAATAAAACAAAATTTCCAGATTTGGTATCAATGACAGGTAGGGTTGAAAATAAGTCCTTTGGAATTATGATCTCCTCCCTTCTGCCATCTCTCCCCCAACTAATGAGATATGTTTAAAAAAGAAAAACTAACCAATTAGAGGTAGTCCTGGCAGAGGAAATCTATCCTTGCCTGAACCTTGGAAAACTGCCCTCTGGTGGAACTTATTGAAATCTGGTCCTAGAAGGTTCTAATAGCGATTTGTCATTGGGTCAAAGGTTGGATAAAATTCTGTATCTTTTCTCAGATTTTTCTAAAGCAGTGATGGAAATGGCAGTTTAAAGTAGAGAGAGTAAAGGTCAAATGTGACCCATAGGATATGTATTGAAACATTTTTTTATTCTTTTTGGTTATTGACTCAGTAAGACCTGTATTTTCCAAGGGGTTATAAATGGGTAAAAAGGATGTTATAGTTCAAAATAAAATTAATAAAATATAAAAAGATACATGTAGACTAATTTTATGAGGAACAGAGGCAAATTTTATGAAGAACAGAGGCATGGTCATTTACTATGTGGTGATTGTTTTTGATGTTTGACTTTTGACTGTGACTTTGAGAAAAATGACAACACCTTAAAGTTTAAACTTCAATTCTGTTTTCTGTATAATTATGTTCCTATGTGGATACCTTGGAAATATTCAGACTATTCTGTGGATGTGTCCTGACAACTAAGGCAGAAATATGTATTGGCACCATGAAAGAGAAGCTCTGAGGGTCAACCTTATGGGCAGGAGAGTAGTTTTCTCTTATAGGGTTTGATTTGAGCCTTGTTTGTTTATAAGATGAAGGATGTTGGATGAAAGAGCACAAGAGATGATCTTCTGCCTTTCAAATATTCAAATGAATATTCATTCATTATCAATGAATACTTTAATATCGACAAACACCCTAATGCAGTGTTTTTTCATTGGTGGACCATCTGCATCAGAATCACCTGGAAGATCTGTTAAAAACACTGACTTAGGGACCTGGCCCTAGACTAATTTGGGCAGAATCTCAGGGTGGGGAGATGAGTAAGTCATAATGATTCTTACACCCCGTGAAGTTCTGGTATCCCTGAAAGGATATATTGAGAGCCTCCTGAGAGCAAATTTCTTTAGAATACAGGATAGGCACCTGAGGAGGAGGAAAGACTATGCTAAGATGAAGGTGAGACTGGGTGAATGGGAGATACCAAAGGTGAACTTCAGCCCTTTCATGATTCTGCCCAGGGTCAGTCCCTAGAAGAGTTAGTGTTATTCTGCTTAGTGACTCTGACTAATTTCCCTCATCAAGAAAATGAGAGACATGAAAAACGTTTGGAAATGGCAGTGGTAGCCCATTAGATGCATTGAAAAACAAAGAGTTCTCAGAGATAAACTTCTGGAACTTAAGTGAGCTCCGACGGGTAGAGGCTCTTCATTTGTGCTAGCTCTAGTGACATGTGGTGTAGATCCAGATATGTCCCATGTCTTGTGATTATAGTCTTTCTTTTGAAACAGTTGCTGACAATCTGTCACTCCTTTGTTAAGGCTCAACCCGTTTGAAAATGCGGGGTATCAGCTGCTGTTGCTGTAGGTCCATTTCTGTTTTCCAGCAGGTGGGTGTGTCTGTTTCTTTCCTTTCATCTCCATCCAGGCTTTCTTCTTTCAGGCACTTTCCGGTTTGTCAAGCCAAGTATGCCTGTCATGTTGGAACCCAGCCCTGGGACACTCACCAACTTCTCTTTGTGTTAGTATCTCCCTTGACTATGTTTCCACTCATCCTTATCTTCCTAAAACGTACCAATCCACTCGTATATTCACTTACATGTCCCATTCTCCTTATTGTGGGTGCTTGAAAACTACCAGTTACCCTCGTAACCTCACCTCCTCTGTGTTTTCACTTCATTTAGACTTGTCTTGTGCTTTTCCATAGGGTCACCTCGGCGGTTCTCTTTTTCTTCTTTCTATAATTTTCTGTATCAAGTCATACTAATTGCTGTAACAGCTTTTCTGAACTGAAACTTAAGAGTATCATGGAAAGAGTGGGTTTCAAACTCAGGTTAGGTTTGGAATTTTCTCTTTGCTACTTATTGGTAGCTCTGAAAATATTGATTCTATCATGGGGTTGTAAAAATTGGATTAGGTAATATAGAAATATGCCAAGCACAGCCCCTATAACCATAGATGTTCAATACACTATTACTGAATTCACAATACACTATTCAATACATCTATAGTTATTCATATTATTTTGGTATGAAAATGTTCCATATTACTATAGCCCACAGTGCTTTTCTTCCTTTTTACTTGTGTGGATTTTCTTGGGTTTGGAGTTCCAAGAGAGGTGGGAGACTAGGATATACAGCCCTTACTCATGTGACCCAAGAATAAGGGGACTGTGAGCAGCAAGAAGAGCTGTGATCTATAAATGTGCTATCCACTGCCTACTCAGGCAGGGGTTTCTCTCAGGATCAGGCACCTGGTAACCTTTACCTTCTTGTTGAGGGGGTTCCCTCTTTAAGCACAAGCCATCCCCAGAGGAATTTACTTGCAGGAAGACACGTGGTACCTTCAGTTCCACTTTGTTGAGTTAAAGCTTTGAAGTCCTAACTGGACCAGCTCAGAATGTCCTCAGTAAGTCCTACCTGGTGGGGCCACAGACCCTCTACCACATATATCATGGATTTTTGCTGTGTCCTGGCTCTGGTGCCAACACATTCTCCAGCTTTCTGATATGCTATTCTTAGCTGCCAATTTCTGCTATTCTGTATAAGAATTTTGTAGATTGAGGAGCCTACAGATAAGGATGCCCTTGGCTTATTAATCTGAGATCCCCAGGAATGAGCTTCTGGTGTAGTCTACCCTTCCTTCCCTTTTTAACTTCTAAACTACAACACGAATGTAAATACTTACAACTAGGACTCTATGATTGGTGTCACCCTACAAGCCACAACCTCTCACATATGTTCTAAACTAGGGGTTCTCAAAGTGTTACCACACAGAAGAGATTTTTCCATGGAATTCTGCTATGTCCTACTCTTTTACACTTTGTCTACTAAAGGTTACTGATGAGAATAGCCTTTAAGAATGTTGGGAAGCAACATTAACTTGAATGGGGTAAAGACTTAAAGCATCAGATCTGAAGCCATTAAAGTCCTAGAAAAAAATAAAGGGAAAATGCTCCTTGACATTGGTCTTGGCAGTGATATTTTAGATGTGACATTAAAAATACAGGCAAAAGGGATGCCTGGGTGGCTCAGTTGGTTAAGCAGCTACCTTCGGCTCAGGTCATGATCCCAGCCTCCTGGGATTGAGTCCCGCATCCGGCTCCTTGCTCAGCGGGGAGCCTGCTTCTCCCTCTGTCTCTGCCTGCCATTCTGTCTGCCTGTGCTCACTCTATCTCCCTCTCTCTCTGACAAATAAATAAAATCTTAAAAAAAAATACAGGCAAAAAAGCAAAAATAATTAAGAAAAATACTTCTTAAATTCTAAGTTATCTGTCAGAGTAGACAATATAGGCCTTTTATTTCTGCTTCTTACTCCTCCCCCAACGTTATGGTTAAACAGATAAAAATATATCTGAAAGTCAACCAACCAACCACCCCCATCACACCACCACCACCACCACCAACAACAACAACAACGACAACAAACAACAACAATAAAATCTAACCTCTCCCTGCAAATCTCTGTAACTCTTCCAAAACTGGTCTCTCCCCCACCCCTTTCCTGCTCTTCCAGATTCTATTCATCCATTTTGGACTATGTTTCTCTTAAACTTCCTTTTTACATCACCTTGCCCATCACTGACAGCTCTGTCCCTGTTTCTGCCCACCTCCCCCACCCCCCAAACTTCACTCTCCTGAGGACCCTTAAGCAATTATTTTATGTGCTTCATTGATCTACTGGTTAGGAGGTGTGTGTGTGTGTATTGTGTGTGTTTAATTTGTAAGATTATTTGCTTCTTGAGGGTACTGCAGTTTGTTCCTTCTAGAGAAGCTGGGATGCTGACTTCCAAAAAAGCAACTGCTCAATAAAAATGTATTGACTGGTTACTGATTTTTGCCCTGTTATACTTTACAATTTTCCTGCTTGTCCAGTCCTGCTTCAAGCCAACATGGGATTTTGTGAGGCACCTGGAGACAAAAATGGCTTGGAGAACTAAAACCTAGAGATAATCCCATAAGCTCATTTAGAACAAAGGTTTAATTATCTCCCTATCAGCTGAGCCTTTTATCTGAGCTGAGTTGCAGTAAGCAACAAATTGGTGAGTTTCGTTTGCTTACTTTGGCTACTGTGAATAGCATAAGGAACACAGGTCAGAGTGAAGAAGCGAAGAAGATTCTTCGTACACAGGTACCTTTTGTTTAGTCATGTTGGCCAAAGAGCAACACACACTTCGTACACAGGTACCTTTTGTTTAGTCATGTTGGCCAAAGAGCAGCACACGTTAAGTGTATCATTGAAAATGTGTTTGACCTTTCTGTGTGGAGAAATAAGCATTGGACAGTTTGTTTCATGATAGACTGGAACTAGTCTGGGAATGTTACTTTCCAACACCTTATTTTCCTCATATATGAACCGAAGGCTAAGTAGTACTGTTCCTGGCAATGGAGATGGTCAAATGCCAGTGTGGGAATAGAAATAAGAAAGGGGAGGTGGTTTTTTATTGCTGTCAAACGGGTGGGTGCTTTCTCCTTCCTCTTGTGTTCTCACTACCTTCTACTCCATGAGGGTCAACAGCCAGAGGAAGCTTGTGTCCAGTGGAAAGCCTGTTGGCATGTTAAAGGGGTATCTGTTCTACCTCCTAGAAACTTCTTCAGTCCATCTACCTCTTTCCACCTCCACCACAACCTCCCTAGCAGTGGATTTACATTCAAAATATTTAATAGCTAGTGCAGCACAAGGCACTGACCTATCAGAATAGAAGTTGATTATAAACAACCAAAAGAATCATACTGGTCATTTCTTTTATTTGGAATCTAAGGTCCATTTGCCTCTGGCCTGGACCCTGTAAGGGCCTCCCCAGTGGAACGCTGCGGTGCACTCTAATCCACTGCAAAATAACCAGAATGATCTTTTTCAAGTGCAAGTCTTACCCCGTCATCTGTCTCCTCTCACTTCCTTTTAAAACCCTGCTGTGACCCTCCACAGCTCTTAAGATAAAGATAGCCTCCATAACCTGGTCTTTAAAGCCTCACGTAATTTGTCTATAATATAATCTGCCTATAATATAATTGATAGCCTGTTGTCCACACAAATCTGTAAGCTCCACGAGAGTAGGGACCATATTTGTTTTTTCTCCACAAGCGTTCCCCCAGTGACTACATAATATAGTGCCTGACACAAAGCAGGAGCTCATTAAATATTCTTTGAATGAATAAATAAATCATGAAATAACCCAACTTTTCCAACATGTATCTTTATATCTAGTCCTTTATCTTTTCTCAGATATTTCTCAGAATTTTTATTGTATATACTTGCGAATGTGTTTTTAATAAATAGTTTCATAGAGGATTCTTGTTCATATTTCTTATATTGTTGAACTGCAGCAGTGTTTTCCTAGTGGTGGGTGTCAGACATCTGGGAGCTAGTCTGTGCTGCCTCTTCTGCCCCATCCCCAACTAAATAGTCATGTGCTACTATAGTTCTATTTCCCAAAGATTCTCCCAATTTTCCCCTTCAGCCCTTGGCTATGCTCTGGTGCCCCATTTGTATTTCTTTATTTTTCTGCACACTAATCTGTAGATGCCATATCACATGATATTTTTTCTTAGTTATCATCTTCGTCTCTCCAGAGAATAAAAGGGTCTGTTTTCCCAGTTGCAGAGCTAAGGAGGAAAATATGAATCTTATAAACAGTATTGTATTCTTAGTTCTGTACTTAAGCTGATGCTATTGACTGATCTTAGTTCTTCCAAAGTCCCCTGTCCCCAGTTATTATGGAAATTGGGGGCATCCCCTATGTAATCATGAAAATCATCTTGCTTTTGACACTGCCCTTCCATTTGCCGCGTTGTGCCTACCATTTTCTTCCCTTCTCCGATCTGTTGTGGATATTTCCACCTGTGGTTGTCTCCAGGGGTTGGATTGTGCAATGCTGTAAGGCACTGAGGCTGTTCACTCTCATATCATGACATATTTTGTCCACAGATGCGATAGTGTCATTGATCTTTGAGATAAACAGCTGTGTGTCCAGATTATATCTCTTCAGCAGAGGGTAAAGCATCTGGAGGGAAGGGCTGATGTGGAGCAAGGCACTCATCTGATGTGCTCTCACATGTGATGTGGAGGTCAGGGGCATAGCAATTACTGCTGTGCTGCTTGTGGAGGGAATGTAGCTGGAGCTTCAGGACAGAGTCCACTGTCTGACTCAGTCCACCTGAAAATAAGGTTACTTATTAAAATAAGTGTTCTAGCCTCTTGGGAGTAGGAGAGGTAAGAGAGATTTGGAATCTGATGGAAAATGTCCTTGGGGGATCAAGTAGTATGTCCTTATTTGTAGATAACCACAAAAGTTTAACTAGATGGAACGTATGACAAAAAGAAAAAAATTAACTTGGCAGATACTGTTAGCCTTTTCCTCTCTTTCTCTGTCTATGAAGGAACAAGAAGTTTTAAATTTTTATTATTATTTTTTTTCTTCAACAGTCCCAGGAACTGGGATTTTTGTTCTGATCAGTGTCTGGGGTATACTATTTGAAGGAGCCCCCAACATCTAAATTGATATTCAAGACACAGTCCAGAGAACTATTGAGGAAGAAAAATAGATTTAGATATAAGGGATGTGAGAGAAGTAAAGCAGGAGTATAGACTAGAGTTTTTTTTTTTTTTTTTTTTTTTTTAACCTTAGAAATTTATTATCTCACGTTTCCAGAGGCTGGAAAGTCCAAGATCAAGGTTTTGGCTGATTAGGTTTCTTTTCTTTTTTTTTTTTTTTAATTAGTTTTTTATTTTTTATAAACATATATTTTTATCCCCAGGGGTACAGGTCTGTGAATCACCAGGTTTACACACTTCACAGCACTCACCAAAGCACATACCCTCCCCAATGTCCATAATCCCACACCCCCTTCTCCCAAACCCCCTCCCCCCAGCAACCCTCAGTTTGTTTTGTGAGCTGATATGAGGAAGTGGTGATGGACTAGAGTTTTAAGGGTAGAGAAGATAAATGAGAGGGAGAGAGAAGAGTGATTAATGAGCAACTGTTACGAAGACGTAAGAGATAACAATGGAAAAGAGGATCTTAAGAATATTTACTGTCTCTTTGAAAAATCTCAGTAAAAATTTAAGGTGTTTTTAAGTGTATGTTTGAGTTTTGGATTTCTGTTTCTGTTGGATACAGCACTGATCTAAGTAAGACTGGCCATGAGAATGATTCAATTTTGTTTCACCATCTAATGGGGAACCATGATGAAGCCATGAAACCACTGGCAAATAGAGTGTTGGAATGTGAGGTGGAAATATGGTGTTTCCAGAGACCAGGCAAAGCAGGAATTAATATGAACTGTGGTTACTGGTGAAGGTTTCAAAGAGTTTAATGGAATGTAGCTGGGAGTCAGATCTCAAAAAATATATAGGATTTACATAGATAAGGAGAAGGAAGGACATTTTGGCAAGTGGAAATTTGCCAAAGTAAAGGCATGAGGTGTGAAATGATCATTGTATCTAAGAGGGGCTAGTCAGAAGTTTAGCTTAAGAGGAAGAGAAACAAGAGTGATGAGTAGTGACTGGGAATTAGAATGTATCAGTAAAGTGGGGTCAGGTTATGGAGGGTTTTAGCAGCTACACCAGGGAGGCTGTATGAAATTTACAAAGGATAACATATATTCTGTAGAGTGATGAAAACTAGAGTTTTAAAATGATTCATCTGGAGGAAGTGATTGAAATGGAAGGAGCCTGGAAACTTTTTGTTTTAAATCTATGTGTGTGGGGCGCCTGGGTGGCTTAGTGGGTTAAACCTCTGCCTTCGGCTCAGGTCATGATCCCAGGGTCCTGGGATCGAGCCCCATATCCGGCTCTCTGCTCAGCAGGGAGCCTGCTTCCTTCTCTCTCTCTCTCTCTGCCTGCCTGTGATCTCTGTCTGTCGAATAAATAAATAAAAAGTCTTAAAAAAAAAATCCATGTGTGTGTGAGGCATTTAGGGTTTGGACTTGGTGGAGAGAGAATGTTGAAAGGACAAATCATAGGACTTTCAATGAATTAGGTGTTCAGGACAGATGTGAGATCAGATTCAAATATTCTAATTTAGAGGTTTTGGATAATTATGACTTCATTCTTTCATTTATCAACTTATTTTTTTTGCTTATTCTGTGATTATTTATTGATAGGTAATATATTCTTCATACTGGAATCCAGTGAAAAAAAACACTGAAAAAAACATTGAAAACTTATTGACTTTATGGAGCTTACATTCAAGGGAGGAAGATACAGAATAAAAAATGTAGGGGCGCCTGGATGGCTCAGTGGGTTAAAGCCTCTGCCTTCGGCTCAGGTCATGGTCTCAGGGTCCTGGGATGGAGCCCCGCATTGGGCTCTCTGCTCAGCAGGGAGCCTGCTTCATCCTGCCACTCTGCCTACTTGTGATCTCTCTCTCTGTGTCAAATAAATAAGTAAAAGCTTTAAAAAATTGTAAAAAGTAAAATATATTGCATATGAGCTGGTGGTAAGTTATTTAAAGTAGAATGAAGCAGGGAAGGGGGACTCAGTTTTGGGTAGTAAAAAGGTTACAGTGATAGATAATTGAAGTGGGGATATTGGAAAAAGAACTAGTTGTCAGGGAAATATGGGTTTTGGACATATCAGTGGCATTATTTTCTGAGAAATGAAGGCAAATAATTCTGTGGGATGTTAGGATTGGGAATGTATATTGGGGGGAATGTTTTTATTGTTCTTATATAGGTGATAACTAAAAAGTATAAGCTTGTCAATAATGTCATCCTATACTCACAATCTTTTTTTTTTTTTTAAGATTTTATTTGTTTTTTTGACAGAGAGAGAGAGAGAGACAGTGAGAGAGGGAAGACAAGCACAGGAAGTGGGAGAGGGAGAAGCAGGCTTCCTGCTGAGCAGGGAGCCTGCTGCGGGGCTTGATCCCAGGACCCCAAGATCATGACCTGAGCCGAAGGCAGACGGCTAATGACTGAGCCACCCAGGTGCTCTGTACTCACCTTAATCATCCTCTGGTAAAGTCTTATGACCATTTCTACAAGTATCTGGAAGCTTGATTTTTGAAAGAAGAACCAGTCTTTTTGCTCAGAAATGAGAAACCAAAGTAAATTTTTACTTTTGAAATTTTACTTTGGTTTCTCATTTCTGGGCAAAAAGAGTGGTTCTTCTTTCAATTTATTTTTCTCTTAACACCAAATGAACCATTAAAATGACAGTTCCCCAAATAATGAGTGCCTTATGAGTATTAAAGACTTTGTAGAAGTGTTTATTTCGGGGTGCCTGGGTGGTTAAGTTGTTAAGCATCTGCCTTTGGCTTGGGTCATAATCTCAGGGTCCTGGGATCGAGTCCTGCATCAGGCTCTTTGCTCAGTGGGGAGCCTGCTTCTCCCTCTCCCGCTCCCCCTGCTTGTGTTCCCTCTCTTGCTGTGTCTCCTCTCTCTGTCAAAAAAAAAAAAAAAAAAAAAAAGAAGTGTTTATTTCACTACTAATGTATCTACTCACCCTGTATAAAGGTGTTGTATCCTTCTATGCCACAGCCCCTGATCTTGACATTTTATAGTCTAGAACGAACAACACCAGTGTGGCAGGGCATGAAGGCCCTTCAGACAGGGAAAACCCAGGAAGCAAATATAATACATGAAACAAAAAGTAAACAAATAAGTGACTAATACTGTGGTCTGAAGGGAATGGCTTACCAATTAGGCAATGGCTCCTCATCGTTTTACAAGGTAAAGTTACTAATCCCTTCCTATAAAGTCAAGGCTGTTAATGTAACTAATATTTGTTTCTTTCATATTAGAATCTTTTTCTTTTGAATTTAAAAGGTTGCTAAGGTAGACAATGAAGCAAAGAATGCTCTGAGACTCTGAGGGATTGAATTATGAGTCTTAGTCTGTGAATTGTAAAGGCATCCTTTGCTGACACTCTTGTGTGAACTTGCAGGCTGGTATGATAAACAGTGGTGAAGCAACAACAAAATAATTCAGGAGACTTTAAATGACTGTGACCTACATTTCACATTGCCAAAACTTAAATATCAGTGATCCTTTATAAATTAGTATGTATTTGACTGCCTGGAAATTTAAGAAGAAAGAAATGCGAATACCGTTTAATGTTGGCAAAAGGTCCCTGAGACACTAATTTAAGAAGTTAGTTTACTACTTCTTTGTTGTTTGTTAACTTGTAGGGAAATGATAGCTGTGACTACAACAAAACTTTCTTCTCTTATAATAATGCCCCATGAAATCCTTAGAGCTAAGCATATTTGTTTCCATCCTGAAGTTACACAGACCGTCTTTCAGTAATGGAAAGAAGCAAGCGATCATCTTTAGTTTTGATGCTCATGAATTATGACTCACCCCCACTTTGGAAACCTGGAATAGTTGAATAATATTATCCTTGACTTGCAAGCTCAGGTTTTGCTATTGAAAGCAAAGGCTTCCGTTCCCACCTTCCTCTCTGCTCTTTTGTTTGTAAAGTTCAGGACTAAAAAGAGTAAACATTTTTAACCTGAACATTTTTTATTTTTGCTTTTTCTGTAAATAGTAAGCATAACATCACTGCTTATGATCTGATAATGACAGAAGTTTGAAGACAATGTAATGTCATTGATTTTAGTTGCGTGGTTTTTGTCAGACTATGTATTGCTGTTACTAAAGTTAATTCACTTTTGTTTTTCTTTGTTGCTTCCTTTGTTGTGAAAAGGGAATAGTTTATAAAATATTAAAAATATTAAATGTATATTAAAAATATTGACATGTATCAACTCAATACCATTCTTGGTATAATATTGAAAAAAGCTTAAATATTGTCTTAGATCTAGAGTTCTATAAAGTCAAGGAAACAGTAGTTAAATTGATTTTAATAATCCTTCCATAGGATCATCTGGAATATATTAAATACATCTTCCCTTTACCTTACCATAAAATCTAAGGGGAAATAAATATTTTTACAGGAGTGAATCATTCTTATTTGAAGTTAGTGAAATTGAGGGCACATTCAGATTTCTTTCTTTGTTAAAGTAACTCCAAATATACTTTACTGCATGGTTACTCTGGCCAAATAAAAAGAGAAATTGGGACCAAGATTCAAGAAAAGTATGTGTAGTGTGCAATATCTGTGTTGGGATATGATTTGAAAGACTGAAAAAAACCCTTTACATATATTTTAACATATCACATATCTTTACATATTATTAACATCTTAAAAAGCTGGACATAAAATGAAATGTGTAAAAGCCAACATTATGTCATGAGGAGCAGAAAAGAGAAGAAGCAGACATTACAAACTTTCTTACATGCTTTATACAAAAATTCTTAAACAACAACAACAACAACAACAACAACTAAGAATGTGGCTTGCAGCCATAGGTGTACAACAGATATAAATTAATTTGGAAGCAGGTGTTTCCATGGTTGTGGGAAAAACAATGCCAACTGAACATTTCCATAGCATTAACAGAGCAGACTGTGGTTATGCTTACAACAGGCAAGAAAGAGAAATAAGATCATAATGCTGGAACATATTCCTCACTTTCTGAAACAAAACCTGGAGCAATAAATGCTGCAGCTGGAAGAGTTTTGTAGGAGTTTTGATCTTGGTGGGCGAATTCGGCATTAACGTCTTTAACTCAGATGCAGAGCTTGCAGTAAAATCCATATCCACAAGGTATTTTCTATTCCCAACTGTGAAGTTTCTGTTCTTTCTTTTTCTTTTAAAAGGAAGTAAACAAAGAGCAAAAATTATTGTATTTGTTAAACTTCAATTTATCATTTCTTAGAGCAAGTAAAGTTGCAAAACAGAAATTCTCAAGCTAGCCATATACATAGTTATGGTATTATTATACTTTATACTCACTGGCACAGAATCCCATTCCATTAGTGAGCTATGTTGAAGAATAACAATGTCTATGCTTTCATGGGTGATATTTTCCTCTGATAAGAGTTGTGTTTCTACTTGATTACAGGTTTCAGATACTAGTTTTCCTACACCCAATTCTAGCAATTCTCCACCCCCATATTATTTCCTTTTAGGGTGAGGGAAAAAAATCTAACATTGGACTCATTTGTCATTTTATTCCCTGGCCTTTGCTGAATGACAACTGTGACTTTTTTCTGTTCTATTGCATAGAACTTGGATACTCTGTAGAATACATATAAACAAATTAAAATGAAAAAGTTACCTGGCCATCCTAATAGCCACTTGCTTCATTATTAATAAAATTGTAATATAGTATAGTTGACTTCATAATCAAAATTTATAAATATATATACACATTTAATATAAAATGTATATTTGAATATATGAATATAAATACTAAAGATATAAAGAAATAAATACAAACAATTGATCTTATTGTGTTTTAGTGGTAACTTCAATCTGTGGTTGTATTTATATTAACATAAAACTACTAGGCAAGAAATAAATAAATGAATCATGTATCAAACAATTATTTACCACCATCCTTCTCAAGTTGAGTAATCATCTACTGAATTGCCTGATTATTTAGGTTTGGTTGAATCATATGGCATTGTTATTTCCACAGGAGAAAAACAATGGAATATTAGTAGTATCATATGGTTTAGCCTAATGGATTAGGTTCAGCCACCAATCATGTATTTCCCTTTGTTGGTTCTAGCTAAAAATATTTGTACCAGAAGTCTTTCTCCCATGCACTTCCATTGGAGGGATTTGGCTTTTCCCCACTAATTTACCATGAGCCCTTGTTTTCTCTTCAAGGGGCCCCTTTTCTCTGCCTTCATATTCTTTTCCTTTTCTTCTACAGTTTCTGGGGGGAGAGAGAGATGGACAGACAGAGGGACAGAGGCTGAGAGACAAAGAGAAGGAATTAGAGGAAGATAGAGTGTGGTCTTTCCCCATAAAACTGTTCCTAAATCCTCCTAAAGGTTGTAAACTCAAAAAATGTTTGGTTGTGAGTAGATTTTTATAGAAATCAGTAAACAGACAGGGCTTTCTGCCTAGACCGCTGTGTGGGATTATAGAGGCAGAGCCCACAGAAGCCAGTCTGGAGCACTCAAAAGAATGACGAGGAGGACTGTGCCTTTCACAATCCTGTAGAATTTGTTTTTTCCAAGTTTTAATAGATCTCCAAGTTTCCTACTTTATATCTGTTTCATTTTGGAGTCCTGTCCAATATCATTTGAATTAAGGGGCAGACCTGAATCAAGAGTACAGCCTTAAAATTACTTCTCAACTTTAGGGTGCATTGTATAGGGTAAGGGTTTGTTGGGTTGGTTAAAAATCTTAATGGTTTTAGGACGCCTGGGTGGCTCAGTTGGTTAAGCAGCTGCCTTCGGCTCAGGTCATGATCCCAGCGTCCTGGGATCGAGTCCCACATTGGGCTCCTTGCTCAGCAGGGAGCCTGCTTCTCCCTCATCCTCTGCCTGCCATTCTGTCTGCCTATGCTCTCTGTCTTCCCCTCTCTCTCTCTGATAAATAAATAAAATTAGAAAAAAAATCTCAATGGTTTTTAAGTTCCTTTAAATTTAGAGCAAACCATTCTGAGATAAGCCATATAGCCTTTGGGGGAAGCTTCACTATTCAATATTGGCTGTTTCAGAAAGAAGCCAGATGTATGGTGAAGTACAAACAAGTTGGGTGGTAATGTTGTCAGTATAAGACACATAAGAACATACTTAGGACTTCCTGGTATGCAGTGTGGTTTTGTGAATGGAGAGAAGAGACATTTTGTGGCAAACTCCAACCACCGGGAAAAACCATTGCTCTTCCAGAAATCAAGTTCAGGAAATATGAAAGAAGCCAGAGGTGGACTAGTCCAGCAAAGATGCCCGTATGAACACTTAACATTTGTTGCGTGTGGATGAGGCCCTAGAGGAAAGAGCTGCAGAAGGCGGGATGCCCATGTAACGAGGTCTCTGACTCTGAGGGTGAAGAAAATGTGGCACAGGATTTAGATTGGGAGTTTCACCCCCTTCATGAGGTTCCTTTAAGCCTGTGTTGTTGACTGTATTAACGATAGTGCTGCACAGACTTCACTCTGGTGTTTTGGCGACCTTTGCTGCCAGAATGGGCCTTGTGTGTTGGGCTGAGTGGGAGAGACGCTTCAAGTAAATGAAGAAGCAAAGCCAGAAGAGGATTCCAATAGGATCTTTAGAGACTGGATTTCTTTAAGGCCATAGCTGAAGAATGGGGATTACTAAGGCTGTGGGCGAAGAAGACCTGTGGTATGGAGAGGAACTGTGAGCTAGTTAATCCACGTGCCGTATCTTCTCCTTTTTCTGTTGGGAGAAGTTGGCAAAAGCTGTAAAGACTGCTAATAGTCCCCTTCTTTCCTTCACTTAGGGGAAATTTTAATAAGATAGAGAAACTTACATTCGCTGGTGTTCACTTAGTTGGGTAAACATCCTGTTTAGGAAAGTGCTTGGGGGTATAGAATGAGATTCCAAGGATATGGATGGAACTCTTTTGAGCTAGACAAGCTCTCACTTCTTGGAGGGGAGGAAAGAAGAGACTGGTATTGGTGGACCCACTAGAATAATGGAAGGTCTCATGCTCTTTAACGCAATCTCTCTTCCTGACTTTAAATTTGTAATCAAGGGAATAAATTCAAGAAATGCTTGAGTGAGTGGATTTTTGGTGGAAGGCAATAAAAAGGCTCCATGTGGAATCAAGGAAGTGTACGGATGGGAGAGCATGGGGCCAGAGAGAAGGATGCAGAACTTGGACATCACCCAGAGTTCTGCACTCTCATAGGCTGTATATTTGGCAGCCAAGTTTAACCAGATCTGTGATGTGTGAGTGTGTGTATTTTCACCTAGTTGAGTAAAAGGAGTCATATCTTCCTAGAATTTTCCTGCTGGAGGACTGTATGTTTCCATGACAGCACTTTATGCACTGTATTGTAATTAAAATCCTTCTGACTTTTTATTTCCTCCAGGCACGGAGACTTCTAATCCACCAAGCTATCAATGTTCTCCCATTCAAAGGCTCCCTTGTCTCTGTTTCAATAGGAAGTGCTTGTAGATGAGGCAAAATTCTCTCAAATGATTTTACCCTTGTTCCCATCAGGTGGATCTAATAAGACCAGGGGGGAAAAAAAGGGAATCCCCCTGTAAATCGCATGTGATTGCCATACTTATTTCTGCCTTCACATTTTTATCTTAACCTGCCTAAATGCCTTTCTTTATTTTATTTTAAAGATTTTTATTTATTTATTTGAGAGAGAGAGAGAGAGAGAGAGAATATGAGTGGGGAGGAGAGGGAGAAGCAGACTCCCTGCTGAGCAGAGAGCCCTACATGGGGGGAAAGGGGGACGGTGCTGGATCCTAGGGCCCTGGGATCATGACCTGAGCCCAAGGCAGATGCTTAACTGACTGAGCCGCCCAGGCATCTCCCTAAATGCCTTTCCTCTCTTCAAATCTTAGTTATCCTTGAAGGCTCCTGAATACCTCCTGAACTTTTCTCTAACCCTTCCAATCCTTGTTGATCTCCTTTCTAGCATTAATCTTGTCTCTAACTCCATTGCTCTCCTCTTTGAGGATGAGGCATGTTTTATACTTCTGAAACCTTCATAGTGCCTAGCACAGTTAATGAGTGCATAGTAAGCATTTCATTTAAACATGTATTGTTAGCTATGTGCAAGTATCATCTACTGATTAAAAATGTAAGCCCTTAGAGGGCAGGGCCTGGGGCTTGCAGGTGTCATTTGTTTGTTTGTTTGTTTTTGTTGTTCTTTTTCACAGAGTTTCACATATTTTCATTTATTTAACTATATTGAACAATGAGGACCATGAAAGCACTAGAAATCTTTAAAATTCTCAGTGGGATCCATGCTTGCTCTGATTACTTATGATGGGTATGAAATAGCAATGAGCTGTTCTCTAGTGGCCAGGAGAATAGTTATTATAGTTATTACCTACAGAGATTTTAACTGATTTTCCTTTGTGCAAATATTTCTATAAGGCTTCTTAAAGGACCCAGTATTTTGACTTTGAATTAATCTGTATTAAATAATGAATTATTATTACTAGAGTAGAGATAAGAGCAAAGTTTAAGTAGAAAATTAGCAATCATTCGTTCATAGTAAGACTGGAAAGTGGAATTAGGCCACAGTCTCTTTACTCATACCTTCCTTAAAGCCTTGTGTTATTACTAATAATAATAAAAAACTTTGTCAGCTACTTGGATCCAGAGAACATTCCAAGCCCAACAGAAATGGTTTCAGGGAGCCAAGTGTTCAGGGTTTGCATAATTGCTAAACACTGTACTTCTCAACTTTCATAAGACAAACCCATCTTCAAAATTTATTTATGAGATGAATAATTGAGCCTGAAAATTTGATTCTGACATTTCCTGTCCCTATTGTGGACCTCTGAAGAGTTGTCTTAATCATGTTTTCAGTGGTGTCCAAGAATGACATTCTTCTGATGACTTTTTAAAGCCGAAACCACATACATTTTTTTAACATTAAGCGACAGACTCAGTTTTGGTAATCATTTCCTTTGAAGCATGCAATTGTGCCTCTTTCACTTGTGGAGTAGGTCCTACAGAAAGGGAGGAATCACACCCTTCCCTCAGTCTTCCTCTATGCCATCAATACTGTAGAAGATCTGACTTCATGAAAAGCCTTTCTGTATCATAGGCAAAGGATATTCTTTTTCATCCCTGTGAAAGTTATCTTTCCCAGAGAGTTACATAGAGAAGGGTTGGGGGAAGCAGGAATGAACTGACTCATTGATATATCTCCCATGAACTCTCTGGATTGCTTTAGAGGGATGAAATTGAGCATTTGAACCTCCGTCTAAATTCCAAGGCAGGGAACTGGCTTAAGAACAACAAACACAGTTCAGGCCTGCATAAAATAGAGGGCTTTCTAGGGGATCAGAAAAAACCTGTTTTGCACAGGTGTTACTCCAATTGTGATCCAGAGCTATGGAGAATTTCACAGTGTGCTGCAGTTCCTGCATTGTGACCACAGCTGCTATAATTTAAGCCCCTCCCCACCCTGTGTGGTGGTCTTGCATTGTTACATAGGTCCATAACAGGATGCACATAGAAACATAAAACAAGATATTAAGGCTTGTGCGTGGTTCCAGTGAGTGGGGGTGGCTTCGCTTCCACAGTTAGGTTTTGTTTAATAGGGCTTTGGAGAGGCAAAGGTACACATTGAAAATTTCTTCCAATATACAAAACCACTTGTTTTAGTGGTTATCAAGTAAAGAGCGCACATACTTTTATTTTAAGGTCAAGTGGAAGGCCAAATGGAGGAATAAGACCTCTGGTATTCCAGAAACTGACACCTAGGCCAACAGGATATGTTTCTGTTAATAGTGTTTTTTTTGGATTATCACCCTTAAAAGGTGGTTAGGTCCTGGTAGTAATTCCTTTGTATACAAAATGTTATATACTATGATTGATTCTGGGGGTAAGAAGAGAAAGTGTCCATTTATTTTCATTAATGGATTCACTTGATTGAACATGGGTCATTTAGTGGTCTGCATTTAAACTTGTGGCTGTGGGGGCATCTGGGTGGCTCAGTCAGTTAAGCGTCTGACTTCAGCCCTGGTCATGATCTCATGGTCCTGCAATCAGGCCCCATGTTGAGCCCCATGTAAAGCCCCACATCAAGCCCTACACTGGGCTCTGTGCTTAGTGGGGAGTCTGCTTGTCCCTCTGTCCCTCCACCAACTCATGCACAAGCTCTCTCTCAAATAAATAAATAAAATCTTCAAAGAAAGAAAAACTTGTGGTTGTGGATGTCCTTAGGGGTTGTCATCCTGTGCAGTGTTGGCACAATATTATGAAACATGGGGCTTAGTAGAATAGACCAGTTTTTTTTTTTAAGATTTTATTTATCTATTTATTTATTTGAGAGAGAGAATGAATGTTGGGGGGAGGGGTCAGAGGGAGAGGGAGAAGCTGAGTCCCCGCTGAGCAGGGAGCCCTGCATGGGGCTCGATCCCAGCACCCTGAGATCACTACCTGAGCCTAAGGCATGCTCAACTGGTTGAGCCACCAAGTTGTCCCTGTTTTGTTTAGTTTTTAAAGACTTATTTATCTAATAGAGAGAAAGAAAGTGAGGTGGGGAGGGGCAAGGGGAGAGGGCGGAGAGAAATATTAGCAGACTCTACACGCAGGACAGAGCCCAACTCCGGGCTCAATTTGATGACCCTGGGATCAGGACTTGAGCCAAAATCAAGAGTTGGGTGCTTAACCAACTGTGCTAGCCAGGTGCCTGGTAGAGTGGCCAGTGTTTAAGATTATGTGTTTGGTTTGCTATACTTTCTGGGATGAGGAAATAAAGGACTTCATCTCTGTGAAATGAATCCTTAAAGAATATCAACAAATAACTTTGCCTTAGTTATTCAGAACTCTTTTTTGAATTATCAGTGTGATTGTTTTTTTCATTTTGAAAAATTTTATCCTAGGTGTCAGATCTCTACTCTTAAACTATTTTGGGCATTCCTACCTCCCCAATATTCTACAAGACTTTTATTTTGTCACTCAACTCTATATAAATTGCTTTATTGTCACTTACTCACATAGCTATATTTAAGTGCTTTTTCCTTTCTGTACCTGTAACACCATATATATTTTATTGGTAAAGGGATTGTAAATTATTCAAAGGTTAGGGACTGTGGTATACTTATCTATCTTTGTTAATCTGAATGCATTTATTAATTTAAAGATTATTCCCCACCTCTTACCTTTCATAAACCTTTTTTTTTCTTTTATCTTTTAAAAGATTTTATTTATTTATTTGACAGAGAGACAGCGAGAGAAGGAATACAAGTAGTGGGGGTGGAAAAGGGAGAAGCAGGCTTCCCCTTGATCAGGGAGCCCGATGTGGGGCTTGATCCCAGGACCCTGGGACTATGACCTGAACTGAAGGCAGATACTTAATGGCTAAGCCACCCAGGTGCCCCTCCTTTTTTTTTTTTTTTTAAAATTTTAATTTTTAAATACACTCTTCTTTTGTCATCCTACTGAGACATATACTTTGTTATTAACTTTATTGCAGTGGTTCTTAATCTTAGGATTACATGGAGAGTTTAAAAATGTACTGATACCTGGATTCCCTCCCCAGGAATTCTTGTTCTGTTGGTCTGTAGTGTGGCCTCGGCTTTAAGGTTTTTAAAAGCTTCCTACATGTTTCTAATATGCAGTCAACGTTAAGGACCACTCCTCTGTGCCATATCAATTTCAGACACGAGTTTAATTGGCTTTGTCAGATGTGTAGCAGTTTAATTTTGCAGTGATGTTTACTTATGATGATGATTATGATGATGACATGACTATAACAACTATAAGTTATTGAGAACTTCTTATATGCCAGGTACTAAACACTTTATAATTTATTTTACTTTAACAGAAGTATTAACAGGTAAGAAATGCTAATAATCCCATTTTATAGGAGATGAAATTTAGGCATAGGGAGGTTAAGTAAATCATATTAAGTCACATAGCTAGTAAATGACAGAGCTGAAATTCATACTCAGGCAGGCTAACTTCAGAGCCCACATTCCCAACTGCAACATTAGGCTATTGTCTGTTACACTTTCTTGGAAGAGTGACTCTTGATTAATGGGGTTTTCCAATTACCAGAAAAATATTGCTAGTCAGTCACATAGTGTTTCCCCTGTTGCCTTCATCTATGTAGCTCTGCACTGAGTGGTATGATGAAGAAATTTCTTCTAAAGAAAGTACAGACAAATCAAAATATATTAAAAAATGTGCCACAGGGGTGCCTGGGTGGCTCAGTGGGTTAAGCCTCTGCCTTCGGCTCAGGTCATGATCCCGGGGTCCTGGGATCGAGCCCCTCATCGGGCTCTCTGCTCAGTAGGGTGCCTGCTTCCCTTCCTCTCTCTCTGCCTGCCTCTCTGCCTACTTGTGATCTCTCTCTGTCAAATAAATAAATAAAAATCTTAAAAAACAATGTGCCACAGAACCAGGGAATCATCTAATCCAGTGTTCTCAGTCATGGCACTTTTGACCAGTATCAACTCCTTTCTGATGTGACAATCAGAAATGTTTCCATTGCCAGATGTCCCTCACTGAGAATCTCCACTCTAATCAAATAGCTTTCAAGCCAGTAATAGTAATTAAAGTAGTAAGATGTTTTGATTGATAGTGACACTTTTTTTTAAAAAAAACATATCATAGTTTATTTATTCAAATGAGTGTTTTCTATCCAAGTAAACAACTTGAAAGTCTTACTTATTCCAACAAGATATTTAGAGCCAAGTCTGGTGAGTAAGGTGTGTTGATGAAGAGGAACTGTAGTTTTTGTAACTCAAACAACACGATCTTTCTTGCATGACTCATAAATTGTCTTTGACAGTCATTGAACAAGAAGAGTTCAAACTAATATTCTGATTAGTGATGTTCTTTACAGGTGCCCTTCCAGAATTTCTCCTCTGAAGTACAATACTATATGACAATACTTTATAATGTTTATTTTTGTTTGAACATAAACTTCATTTTCTAAGAACCACATATCATTCACGTACTAAGAATTTTCCTTGTTGAGCAAGTCCTGCTGCCAGAGAAAAATGGGAAGCCTTCCTAAGGAAGTTAGGTTTTTTTTTAAAAATTTTATTTATTTATTTTTAAAGTAGTCTCTGCACCCATGTGGAGCTCGAACTCATGACCCTGAGATCAAGAGTTGGATGGTCTTCTGTTCTTCTGATAGAGCCAGCCAGGCATCCTCTGAGGGAGTTTGTTTTGAAAAGGGAAAAGCCAAGGACTGGCTGAGAAAAATTGGGAAAGCACTGTAGGTTTGGGGGCAATAATTTATGCAAAGCTTGGAGGTGGGAGGGAGTTCCTCATGAATTAGGGATGGTAAGCAGGTGCACTTAACTAGATTGGAGAATCTGAGTCTAGGACTATAGGTTTCAATCCTTGCCATGTGGCAGCCTGACCTGAGAAGTTAAAAAAAAAAAAAAAAAACAGCTGCTTTAGTCCTATGTAAGGCTCTCTGGGGGTGATGCCTTAAGCCTCTGTGTTTTGAAAATCTTCTCAGACATTTTAATGCATAGACATGTTTGTGAATCAGTTTAATAAGATATAAACTTGGTTGAGTAAAGGTAGCTTGCAATCCATGCTTTCCATTGACTCATGAAGCAGTAGTGGGGCCAGGTCAGGCTCCTGAGCAGGGGAGTAATAACCTCATGCAGTTTTGTAGATACCAAGATGGTAATACTGATTGAATATTAGAGAATCCAAAAGAGGTTAAATAATTGTCTTAGTTCATCTAGCCAGTAATTGTAAAGCTAAGGAATAATTCCTTAGTCTTTTGATTTCACTTCACTGTTTGTGCACAGGGGCAGACCAGGGAAAGAATTAAAGAATTTGTTGGACAGCTGGAATGGGAGAGAAGTTAGAATAATATGGGAAGGTGTCTAAGTTGAGAGGACCTTAGAGAGCAGGAGGGAAGAAAACTGAAAACTGAACACCTGCCATGTGCCAGACTTTATCTCATTTAATCTTACCAATATCCCAACAGAGTAGTAGTGGCACATATAAGGGAACTGAGGCCCAGAGCGGTCAATAATGTGCCCAGTGTCACATAGAAAGGAAGTGAGTTGTGGACCTAGACCTATGTCTGCTGGTTCCAGAGCTCATGCTCTTTTTACTACCTCATTTGGTCTTTTATCTGAGAGCAGTGGTTCTTTACTGAGCACGTTTTCCCCTGTGGGAACATTTGGCAATGTCTGGAGATGTTTTGGGTTGTCATAATTTCAGGGTAGGTTGGGACTGCTACTGGTATCTAGTGGGTCAGATACACCGGTCAGATACACTGGTCAACAATGCACAGAACAGCTGCAAAGAAATATGTAGCTCAGAATGGCGCTAGTGTTGAGGTCAAGAAACCTTGACCTAGAAGCATGGTTGTAGCTCAGGAAGTTATAAATGAAGGACAACTTAATGGGTGAGATGATGAAATGGCTCCAAACATTCATGTATTTGTTAGGTGTACAGTTAAACCTAGCTACGTTGATCTCCTTCCACCTGAGAGTTATTTGAGGCTGACATGTTGCTGTCTACATTGTAAATGTGGCAAATGACCTTCTTAGACCTAAACTGTGCTTCTTTACACAAACCTCCTGCAAGACCCCAGATGGACTTACCGCAAGAATAGCCTCTGTGCCAGTTCCTAAGCATCTGTTAAGATGCACTGCCCCACTGCCCTGCAAACCAGACAGCGAGGCAGACATCAGAGATAAAGGCCTAGAGCAATAGCAGAGGTGCGCACAGGAGGAAGTCACAGAGTCAGCCAGAACACACACATTTGAGCCCCCAAATGACAGGAACAACACAAAGGCCTCAAAGAAGCCAAAGAGGAGCACCTTAAATAGGGGGCTTTTGACCCCCTATTTTTCTTTCCTTTTTCTCTTGATTTATTATTACTGTTATTATTTTTCTGTTTTATAGCCCATTGAGTTCTTGACAGATCTGTTAGACGTTTGCTCCAAGTTTCTCATTTTAGGCCTTTTGTTTGAGGGAAGCAGATCCTTGTTTACCAGGACCCAAGTGGAAACATCTAAGCCTAGAGGCCCCAGTAAGGCAGCCATTTTTAGTTACTTTCCACCTGGGCTAAATATGAGCCAGAAGATAAGAGGCAAAACATATCCCATTATCGGGCCCCTAAGCCATTGACTGCCCTGATTTCTCTCACGGATATTTTTGTTTCAGTGCCAGTAAGCCCGCATACTCTGTTTGTGGTGGCTTGGAGCCAAAATCCAGGTGTGATATTCCAAAGCATTCTTGTAGAGGAGTTTTCAGCTGGTATTTTGTTTACCTGCATTTTTGGCCAGTCTCAATCCTTTGGGAGCCAAAAGCTTACAGAACTGTAACATTCCTAACTCTTACCCTACCTGTCTATAAAATATGCATGAATACAGACTTTATACAATGTGTCTGTAGCCTCTGGTGACCTCTTCCTTGCCTTTATCTTTTTTTCAGGAAATTCCAGGAGGCTGTGGAAGCACCTCCTATCTAGATACTGCTTATTGGAAATCTGGTACCCTCATAAAGTACTCTGAGCACCCTGGAAAAAAGGCACTTTTTAAAATCAAGGTATATTGTTCTTGGGATTACTTCCTATTTTTTCGTAGAAGACCCTTCTCAAATGTTCATCTTAAGATAGCACTGGAGGAAAATCATAATAAATATACCAGTCATAAATGAATTTTACCACTCTATTCATTCTAAGAAGAGACCTAAAATAATCTAGATTTGGATTTTGGTATGTTTGGCTTTGGGATCATAGTCATTCCCTAAACCCTCCTCTTTGGCTTCTTTGAGGCCTTTGTGTTGTTCCTGTCATTTGGGGGCTCAAATGTGTGTGTTCTGGCTGACTCTGTGACTTCCTCCTGTGCTCACCTCTGCTATTGCTCTAGGCCTTTATCTCTGATGTCTGCCTCGCTGTCTGGTTTGCAGGGCAGTGGGGCAGTGGAGGGGTACAAGTCGGCAGACAGATTTTTTGGCAAAGAGTCTACAGAAAGTTCTGTTCCTATTACTTTCGTTGTTAATGTGTAGACTCTTTCAATCTTATTTCTGTCATCTGTAAAATGGGCATAATGGTCTCCCGCTTCTTCATCCTACACATGAATTAAGAGGACTGCCTTGTTTACTAAATTGAAGACAATGCCTAGTGCCTGGTAGCCACATAATAAAAATGTGCTGAATGAGTAGATAAACATCATGTAAAAGTCTCCAATTCTAAATGAATTAAAGGGACTGCTTCTTGGGAGAGGATGTTGTACTTTAATCTGTTAGTACACAGAAGATAAAATAAAAAATTTTGACATTATTTCTGCCCTGACTTGCTCCTGGCCCTGGGCCATGCAAATATCGGAAGAGCGCAAGAAATGAGATTATCATAGATCTTTTGATATCAGTAGTGAGGGGCCTTTCAGAGCCTTACTGTGATTATAGTGGAAAATGCTTATTACTATTTATTATGTACTTTTTAAAGGAAAATAATTGTATAGAATCTTCATTTAGTTTTTTTGCACCTCAGTTTTTAAGATTTATATGAAGAAGAGAATTAGATATAGGATATAGGGTCTAACTAAGTCCACTACATTGTATATTTCTTGGAGAATTTGAAGCAGGGAGAAACCTGGCCTTGCCTTGCAGTTCAAGTGAAGTAAAGCCATCTATATTCTATGCCTTTCTCTTGATTCATAAGCATGATGTACACACTTCTGGGCTTGCACATGCATACACACACACACACACACACACATAATCGGGACAGTGGCTGCTCATTTGATGGCTAACTTTGATGCTGTAAAGTGCAACTTAAGTACTTCCTTGTGCCTTTAGTTAAGATTCTTTGTTGCACTACTGAATTTTAGATAACTAGAACTTGCATATGTTTTTATTAAAAATTCAGTGGTAATTTTTCTGTTTTGAACATCCTTGTGATTAAAAATTGAAATATTAGGATATCTTCTGCCATCAGTAATCTGCCTGATCCTTTAACTAAAAACTTCAGGACCACTTGAAACTTGGAATTTTTAGATTTGGTTTTTTAGAAATTTTATTTTTTAAAAAATATTTAATTTATTTATTTGACAGAGAGAGAAGGCACAAGCAGGGGTTAGTGGCAAAGGGAAAGGGAGAAGCAGGGATCCTGACATGGGGCTCAATCTCAGGACTCTGGGATCGTGACCTGAGTTGAAGGGAGACACTTAACCGACTGAGCTACGTAGGTGCCCCTAGTTTTTTAGAAATTTTAGATTTTTATACTGTAGATTTTTAGAAAGGCCTTAAGGTAAGTCTATGTTATGTGACACCCTCATCAGAGTCTGGACTGTCGTCCATAGCCAATCAAGTTTGTGTAATGAAGGGGACAAATGAAGACTAGAAATAGACTCATGGAAATTCACGTTAGATTTTACAATGAATGAGTTCGCATGAAGTCAGGTTTTGCACCTGAGTTTACGAAAAAAAGCCTTTTGGTTTTTAGAAACCTTTAGATATTTGGGTGATGGAAAAAGTACTGTAGACTGGTGTTTTCAAATACACAATTAGCTTAATTTTTGAAATTCCATTAAGAGAGAAACTTTGTTTTATCCAGAGTTTTGTGGAGGGAAATAGGTGGCTTTCCTTGAGGTCCTTTTTCCTTCATAGGTCTGTAGTATTTCTGCTCACAGTTATTTGAAAATAAGCTCAATGTATTTCCTGGTATGGGCTGTTAAAAGGGCTTGGATTCCACTAGAGGGCAGTTGGTCCTTATCTCAGTGGACTTTACTGTTACCAGATCTGGTTGTCACCTGATTGGGTAAGTTTTGCCATTGACCACGACTCATTTCTGTTTCTGTTCAGCACTTCTCTGTCCCATCTGACATTACCCACACATCTGTACGTCAGTGATGTCCATGCTTCCATTTCCAGCCTACACTACTTTTCTGAGTTCCTACTTAATATCTCTAGTTGGTTGTTTTAAAGCTCATGCATTCAGTCTGGACATATTGAAGATTGACCTCAAGAACTCCACTACCTGTTCGCCATGCCCAGTTCTCTTCTTGTTGTGCTCCTTGGCTCAGGGAAAACCACGACTATTTGCTTATGCAAGCCTTGGAACTTGGGCTTGCTTCATCCTTGATACTCCCTTTTCCTATATAATTCCTTACTGAATCATTTCTGTCTTACTTTCCAAATATTTCTCATAGTCTGTCTACTTTTCTATGTCTCCTAGTTACTACCATCTTTTACTTGGCTACTAGCCGCCTAACTAGTCTCCTAGCCCTATGCATGCCTCTCTCACTTCTTCCAATTTTCTCTTTTACCTCTGCTTCTTCTGCTACCAACTCTAATCTTGCAATCACTTTCATTTTCTGTCTGCACACCTGTAAATTTCTGTCCACTATGAAATACTGTCTTAAAGTATTTGAAAATCCAGTGTACTGAGGGAGATAGCAAGGCCCATGGCCTTCTTGATGTGGATGGACTGTCATTTATTTACCATTCCTCTATTAGTGGATATTATGGTCATACAATGATTTCTACAATTTTTTAAAAAAATGCAAACCTGCTTTATTGGACCTCCTATTTTTGTGCACATATTGAGTTTTTCTCCTGTATGGAGTCCTGAAAGTGGAATTGCTAGATCAAAGAATTTTCACATTTTACATTTTAGTAGGTGTGGTCAAGTTGAGTCAATATATACTATTTGAGAATGCTTGTTTTCACTTGTCAAGACCTCATATTAATTAATTAATCAATATTTTATTTATTAAAGTATCAACTATTTTAATAACAATTAATAATTAATAATATCATACATTAATAATTAATAATTTAATAATTATTAAAATATTAAATATAAATATTAAAATATTCATTATTTTATTTATTAATATTTTATTTATTTGACAGAGAGATCCTGAGAGAGGGATCACAAGCAGGGAGAAGCAGGCTTCCTGCTGAGCAGGGACCCCGATGCAGGGCTTGATCCCAGGACCCTGGGATCATGACCTGAGCTAAAGACAGATGCTTAACAATAGAGCCACCCAGATGCCCCAGGACCTAGTATTTAAATAATTATTTAAGTTAAGTATGATCTGATAGATGAAAAAAATTTCATTATTGTTTTGGTTTGTATTTCCCTGAATAAAATATGGAGGAGCATCTATTTATGTGTTTTGTGGAGATCTATCTCTCTCCTATCTTTTGCCCATTTTTAAAAACTTTTTTAAAAATTTAGAATAGCTCTTCATTTGTTTAGTCATTTGTTTAGTCAATAAGCATTAAAAACCACTGATATAAGCATCATTCAGCTAGGTATTGGGATTTCAGAGAATATAATACAATATATAATATAAATGCCTACCCTCTTAAGGGTGGTATGGTTAGTGGGAATGAAGACTTGTGGAGAAAATAAAGGCCATAAGATGCTACAACTGTCATGTTAGATGAATTGCCTACTTAAGAATATTGGGTTGTGTGGCACTTGCTTATTAGTCATCTCAGAGGGAGAAAAATTGAAAATGACATAACATTTCATCTCTCTGTAGCACATTGCTCCATCCTTAAGTGTAATTTTTTACATATTTAAGTCAGTAATTATTGCTTATGCTACTATTTTTGAAGGCCATAGAACTAAGAATAAAGACTCTTTGAGGTAATTTAGTGTTTCAATATAGAATAGCTTTTTAACTATCTTTAATTACAGTGATGTTCTCACTCAGCTAGATCAGAGGCCTTTGGCAGGTTCCATGACCTTGCACCACACACATATAAGTGGGCATATTCAGACACACACAGATAGAATTACACAGACACAGCTGAGCTAACTGGCATTATGAGAAAAAGACTAGACAGGATGCTGGTGATTGGGATGTTATTTAGGTGAAAGGACCCTCCAGCGGGGGAGAACCAACATTCATGAGATCTGTATTTGCCAGTTAATTTTGCAGAGCTGATTTAATGTATCAGTGCTATAGTTTATTAAGCATTATAGAAATATGAGTGAATTAGTAGGAGAGTAGGTACCTTACTTATGTTTAGGAAGAGGGTTGATTATAAAATAGAAAATTATAGAACTCATTTTGTTTGTCTATATACTAATAATGAAGCAGCAGAAAGAGATATAAATAAATAAATAATCTGGTTAAAATGGGCAGGAGTTATGAACAGACATTTCTTCAAAGAAAACATACAGCTGGCCAACAAACCAACATGAAAAGATGCACAACATCACTCTTCATCAGGGAAATGCACGTCAAAACCACAATGAGATATCACCTCATACCTGTCAGAATGGCTAAAATCAGAAGCTCAAGAAGCAAGTGTTGGCAAACATGTGGTCAAAAAGGAACCATCTTGCATTGTTGGTAGGAATGCAAACTGGTACAGCCACTGTGGAAGATAATAAGGAGGTTCTGCAAAAAAATTAAAAATAGAACTAGCTATGACCCAGTAATCACACTACTGGGTATTTGCTCAAAGAATTTGAAGGCACTAATTTGAAAGGATGCATGCATCCCTATGTTTATTGCAATATTATTTACAATAGCCAAATTATGGAAGCTGCCCAAGTGTCCATTGTTAGACGAATGGATAAAGAAGGTATGGTATATATATACACATAATGGAATATTATTCAGCCATAAAAAAGAATGAAATCCAGGGTGCCTGAGTGGCTCAGTTGGTTAAACCTCTGACTCTTGATTTTGGCTTAGGTTGCCATTTCAGGTTTGTGAGATTGAACTCCATGTTGAACTATGTACTAAGCAATGGAACCTGCTTAAGAGTCTCTCTCCTTCTCCCATTGCCTCTCCCCCTAACTCACATTTGCACTCTCTCTCTCTAAAGACAAAAAAAAAAAAAAAAAAAAAAGAAATCTTGCCTCTTGCAATGACATGGATAGAGCTAGAGTGATAATGCTAAGCAAAATAAGTCAGTCAGAGAAGGACAAATACCATATGATTTCCTATGTCAAATTTAAGGGAAAAAACCAAACAAGCAAAGGAAAAAAGAGAGAGAGACAAATCAAGAAACAGACTCTTAACTGTAGAGAACAAACAGATGATTACCAGAGAGGTGCTGGGGGTGGATATGGGTGAAATAGATGAAGGAGATTAAGAATACACTTATCTGGATGAACACAGTAATGTATGGAGCTGTTAAATCACTGTATTGTACACGTGAAACAAAACTAGTATAATACTACATGTTAACTACAGTGGAATTAAAACAACAACAACAACAACAACAAAACTCCTTATTTGTGCAAAAGACAGTGGCAATTGATTGTTTTCTTAAAGCAGGAAGGAGAAGAGGTAGTTGAGATTTGCTGAGAGTGAGCTCCCTGAGGTTTTAGGCTGGCAGAAAAATAGGTCATCTTATTTCTTTTTAAGCATAATCCTAGTTTAACAGACCAGTAAGCAGGTATGGAGTGGACAGGATTATTAGGTCAGTTCAGAGAAGAGCATGATGCCCTCCTCTAGGCTCTATAACTGTGTTAAGAAACTTCAATGTGGCCACGGGTGGGGAGGGATATAAAACTGTGGGATGTGATAGTATATGCAGTAGCGTATAAATTGTGAGATGTGAGACATAGATATAATTTTTGGTAAAAATATAAATCCCAACCATGGACATAGAATTTCAGTTCTAGAATGGGTTTATAAGCAGCAATGTGGTTGGAAAAGAATATGGTTCAAAGTTGTGTTTGCACAGCAAACACCTTGTTTTTGTTTAGATCCTGTGTGAGTTGGTAGGAAATGTAGCAATGTAGATTATGGGTTACTACAATACCACATGTATCCCCAAAGAGATTCCTTGGAACCACTGCTGAACCTCACAAATATTTTGTCAAGGTAGGCACTAAAGGGTGCCTGAGTGGTTCAGTGGGATAAACCTCCAACTCTTAATCTCAGCTCAGGTCTTGATTTCAGGGTGGTGAGTTCAAGTCCCACGTTGGGCTCCATGCTGGGTGTGGAGCCAACTTAAAAAAAAGATAGACACTGAAAACAGAGATAAACACTGACCTCCATTCTGTGGAGGGATCTACCATTACCAAGTCAGACTGAGTGTGGTGGTGGTGGGGAGGGGCTAATAGGGAGATAAAAGCCCCAGGTGTATGTTTTTTCTCACTTGTGGATTCTGGTAGGGACTACAGGTGAGATAAAACCCCTCAGATACAAAGTTTGCTACCTGGCAGGAGAGCTATATTACCGGATCCTGTAGAGGAGGTCTTCCTTTAAATTGATGTAAGCTTTCTATAGCATGGAGGATCTGGAGTAGCTTTGAGGGAGTATTTCTCATTTCTTATCTCCCTAGCTAGATCCCCTAGCTTGGGAAGGTATTTTTCTCACATTCTTCAGAGTTCAAAGAGCTTACTGAACAACAGACACTCAATATTTATTCTTCAATATTATTCTATTATATGCCACACCAGAGCACATTTGTTTTCACAACATTTAATTAGATTTCCCGGAAATGGAAAAGCCTTTTGCTTTTTTATGGATTTACTATCAGTCTGAAACCCAACAACCTTTCCAATATTTTAATACAAACCAGTCATACTGACTTAAATTAAAGGAATGTGTTCAAAGTAGGAATAACATTGATAAAAGAGGCTTTTGATATGTCCCGGATAGCACTCAGCCTGATAGGATGACATTTTGGTGAAAGCGAATAAGACATGGTATCAAAGGGAGATTTTTCTTTCTTGAAATATTTAAAGCATAGTTTGCTTTTCACTTGGCAGAACAACAATAACAACAACAAAAGAAACCACGTGGCCATTTTTCACTTTGCAAAGCATTCTTTACAGATGCCTGTCTAGTTGTTCTTGGATGGCTTCAGGGCACTGACACCGCATTCATCTTTTGAAAGTTCTTCACCAGGTCCAAGTGGCTGTTGTTGATCCCAGGAATGGGTGAGGCACATCATGCCTTCCAAAGGTTCAGCATTCTATCTGTCTTTAATGTAGCCACGCTCATGAACCTATCTGGCTGAAGATTCTGTCTTTCACTGTATCCAGAACCTTGTAAGACAACAGCCTTCTATGTTTCTAATGTAAATTTGGCAGCAGTATCTAGTGCAGTGCCTACCAATAATAGGTGCTGAATGAATGCTCCAAGACAGAAGAGTCTTGCTCTTCTGCAAGACCTAGAAATGCAAACCTAGAAATGTGCTGAAATTCTTGTATAGATGTTTACAACAGCCCCCTCTCCTAAGATATGGCCCTAAAATCTGCTCTATTGCCGTTTAGGACTAGATAATTTTTTGTTGTGGGGGGCTATCTTGTGCATTGTTGGAGGTTCAGCAACATCCCTGGCCTCTACCCACTAGATGCCAGTAGCATTCCTCAGTTTCAAAAACCAAGAATGTTTTCAGACATTGACAGATGTCCCTCGGGGGGCAAAAATCACTTCCAGTTGCGAATCACTGCCCTAAACTAGTAAGCGTGATTGCATGGAACAGATCTAGCTCTAGGCATGAGTTGAGTCAGCAGTTGTAAATAATGAAATATGATATGAGTACCCTGGAAATGCTCTTTTGACCAATAATACCTCCCCTGCCCACAGCATCCTCTAGGAAAGCTAGGTGGTCATAAAGATTGTAGCTGGGATAGTTCCAGAAAGTTAAGAGCAAATGACTGAGCAAATAGCTAGGAAAATGGTTCATTGTTGATTTAAAGGAAAGGACAATCACTCAGGAGTCATGCAGTCACCTGTAGAAAGCTGGTGTGTAAGAGGTAGTGTGGTATAAGGTGGAACACAAAAGGAAAGGAAATCAGGAGACTTGAATTTTAATCCTGGCTCAGCTACTGACCAGCTGTGGCTTGTAGGGAACCTCGCTTCACTTGTCCGATAACAAGGGGGCTGAACTAAGTGACCCTTAAGGGTCTTCTTAACCCTCATGTATGAAGAAATTATGGATTTGCTTATCTGATAAATAGCCTGTTCTTACCTATAGAGGAGGAGCAGGGCTTTGAAGGAGTGTAATGCAGGAACGCAGGAGGTAGAGATTAAAAGAATGGGAAGATTAGTAACAGGGTTTGGGAATGACAAATTCTAAGATAAGGGTAATGGAATTTGTGCTAAAAGGAAATCAGAATATAGAAGGGAAACACAAAAGCAATACAGTTTTGCTGTTCTTTGTGTGAGTGCTTGTGTGCATACGTATGTGTGCATGTAGGTTCATGGTGAGGGTGCTGAGTAAACCACAACTAGCAAGCTAGTTAGCTTCCCTTAAGGCTCCTTAGGGAAGAGGGTTTACTCAGAACAGTCTCTCTTGCCAAGTATGAAAACCACCAACCTTGGTTACTGAAATCAGTGGGCACTATTATAAGTGTATGGAAGCTTTCAGCTGGAGCGTTCGTGGATTCAAATGCATTACCTTATTTTGCAGATGTACATGTCAAAACAGTCCATAAATATTATGTCTTATGGAAACCAGTGTCATGATTCATTGACTAAAAAAGGTAAAATGTCCTGAAAGATTCTGATATTCAATAACACAGAATGTTTGAAGAGTTTTTCCAGCCATTTTGGGTTTGATAAAAGAGCAAGCTCATTTTATGAAGCAGTCTTAACCTTACTTTCTAAATATGATGTGTATTTGAAAGGAAATGCTTTCCATATGTTTTTGATTAATTTTACTTAAATCATCAAAATATTATTTCTTAAGGACTGTTTGATGTCTAAGAAGTATTTAAGCCCTTTGAATAATTTTTTAAAATATATATATATATTTTCTCTTTAAAACAGGAAATCACTTTTTAAAGAATTTAGATGGGTTTGGACACAAATGAGATTCAGACTTGAAATCCTGACCCTGTAAGATTAGGGAAAGTTTGAAACTTGCCAAAATAGACTCTCCCATTCCTCCCTAAAAATCAGTACCTTCTGATATTATATTGTCAGCAGAAATATTTGGGCATTGTCCAACAAAGTAAAATATTTTGTTACAGTTTTCTCCCAGTCATAGGGTTCGTAACCTCAGTAAACTTTGATTCCCCTCTCCCTCCTTTGCGTTGGTCTTCATATCAGGTAAGTCACTAAGTTCTCTAGCTCTTTCAATCTGTCTCTTCTCTTGATTTTCATTGCCTTCACCCCTACGGGCTTTTATCACATCAGGCCTAGATCACAGCATTTACCAGCTGGCTCGTGTCTCTCCCTTTCTAGTCTCTTCCAGCCCCACTCATGTGTAAGTTGTTGCTTTTTAATCCTCACTCAAATCTTCACAGTCCTTACTAAAGTCATCAGTCTCCCACTAAAGAACCTTCAGTCTTCCCTAAAGCCCAGGAATCCATTAATTTGCATTTGCTGGCCCTTGCATACCTTTTCACAGGTATCAGCCTTTGCTGACCAGTGGAAAATCTCTTTTCAGAGTAGTTTGGTTGCTTTCTCAAAGATGACACGTGCACCTTGGTCTAAGATTCCCTTCTCCCTACTCATTCAGTGAGAGCTAACTGTGGTCATGCCTCCTTTATGATGACTAGTGTCGATGCTATCACTCTTTCCTTAGAGTTCTTACATTATTCTCTCTTACACCCCTTGTCTCTCTGAGTTTGTGCCTGATCTTATGCTGCTGTAGAGAATCCCCTCACTTCATCGATGTCTATGTCTTGCCTCCTTATCTGAACTGGAGACTTAGTTCTATAACATTGGATCTTCAGGTGTAGTCCCTGGTCCATAGCCATCAGCATCTTCTGAGAATTTGTCAGAACTACTATTTTTTAGGTTTCACCCCAGAGTTGCTGAATCAGAAATTCCAGGTGTGGGGCCCAGCACTCTGTATGTGAACAGGCCTTCCAGATGATTTGGATGCATGCTTACATTTGAGTACCACTGTTGTAAAGAAAAAGGCAAATCTTAATTTCTTTGTATCTCCCACAATGCCAGGGCAAAGCTGAAATGTAGAAGTTATTAAAATTCTATGTAATTTGGATTTTAAGACAAGTTCTCAATGATATGCAAAGAAGAGAATGAAAAACACTTTCAAAACTTTGTTATGAAATTTTAAGAAATAAACTACCATTTCTTACTGATTGCCATGGAGGATTAGATAGATTGCAAGTTTATTAATACTTCTCTTAAGTAATTCATTTTTTCCCTTTCTTTTCTTTCTTTCTTTTTTTTTTTTTTTTTTTTAGAGATTTTATTCATTTTATTTGACAGATAGAGATCACAAGTAGGCAGAGAGGCAGGTAGAGAGACAGAGAGGAGGAAGCAGGCTCCCTGCTGAGCAGAGAGCCCAGTGCGGGGCTTGATCCCAGGACCCTGAGATCATGACCTGAGCCGAAGGCTTTAACTGAGCCACCCAGGCACCCCATTTTTTCCCTTTCTTAAGGACTTTAGTGGTGTTCGACTGAGTAATCGAATGATAGAATTCAGCACATTATGTTTCTAACATTCTTAAAACTCTAAATTTGTAATTTGTAGATAATTTTTTCTTTGGAGATTGTGTGCTTGGTGGCCATATATGAGCATGGAGAATAATTTCCTTCTATTTCTTATTAAAATCCTTTATGATAGCTTAAAACTACCGTGCAGCAGAGTTTTGCTACAGAATAAAAAAATAATGATCATATGGAGAAATCAACCCTTTGCATATATCTGTATACCAATAGGGGAAAAGTGAATTTAATTTACTGGTTTTTTTTAAAGAAAATTTTAATTAAGAAATAGAAATATTGCATTCTTCTCTACCCTCCTCCAATCAAATTGTATACAGCACCGCAGTTTACAAGCTTGAGTGCTGAGGTCAGCGTTAATCCTGTCATATCTTTTATTTACTCCCCAGGAGAGCTGCATAGTCAGTGATGAACCCTATGAAGTCCCTGTGTCTGGCAGGTCTGCCTATTGGGCAAGCTTATAGTTGCCCTTGGGCTAACTGACAATACCTGTACATATGATCCCAGAAAGATGACAGAGGAGTCTTGGGTCTACCTTAAATTCCATTGGTAACACCCCGTGAGCCTGGTTTTTGATTAGGGGCAACAAGTTAGTCAGCATAGCAATGGAGAAATAGTTTGTGCTTTGGAGTCAGACAAACCTGGGTTTGAAGTCCAGCTCTTTATCTCTAACTATTCATGCTTCTTACTTGTTTTTTCTTTTGAAATGAGGTTTCTACTATCTATCCTGCAGGATTGTTGAAAGAGGACGGCTAATGTATGCAAAGTGCATGGTCCAAGTTAGATGTTCAGTAAATGTTAGTCTCTGATAATTACTGTTTGTAATTCTTTTATGTTTAATCTCAAAGACATAACCTGAATGAAGTCATCCCCTGTCCAGCTTTTTTTTTAATTTCAGAAAGCTCTGTTTCTAATTCTTCTCTTTTAATGGTAACTGTGTTGCATTGATTTAAAGTGTGTTGAACAATTTTTCTTTTGCTTTCTCTCTGCTCTTTTTTGAAGCTGTACCTCTTGAGTTTCTGGAAGGCAGGTGGGTAACTACATCAGTACTATCATTTATTGAGAAATCAATTCTGTCTGGATCTTTCGTTGAACTAGTATTTATTAGATGCTTACTCTGCCAGACTCTGAGGATACACAAGTGTGCACAGGGATCAGAGCATGGTCTGCTTAATTTCAGCCAATAGTCAGAGAGCTGAAGTACAAACTTGTAACTAATTATCCTGTCGTCCATACTATCCCTACAAATTCAGATTTAGGAGTTGTGGAAGCAGGTAGGTATAGGCCTACATGGTGAGATTTTCCAGGACTTAATACAGGGACATTTTCCCCATCTGTTGTAGTATATCTGATGTTTCCTCCACTAGAGTTTCCTCCACTAGATGTTTCCTTGCTTAGTCAAGGCCTTGGGTCTTTTATTTGCTAATGAAGGAGATTGCGAGCTAGAATTTTCCCCTGCAACATTCTCTGAACACATTAACAAAATCATCTTATCTGATCAGCAAAGCTATGCTTAGTAAAGAATAGGGAACTAAGAGGATAAATGTACTAAAATTTGCTTTGGAGGCCATCTGGAATAGACTGTCAGGACAAGTTCAGGCAAGTCTGGGCGGAAGGCCTTAGCAGTTAGGGTCTGTGGTAACTTACAAGATGGCTGTCAGTGATTCTCGCTTCCTGTTAGTTTCCCTCTTATGTTGTTTCTACAACTTTGAATGAGGATTGGCTTTGTAACCAATAGGACAGAGTGGAAATGACTCCCAAAGTTAGGTCACAAGACATTGAGTCTTCCGGATTACTCACTAAATCAATGATTTTGGGGAAATTCAGCTGCCATGTTGTGAGGTCACTCAAGCAGCGCTATAGAGGGTTTCTTATGGTGAGACACTGAGGCCTTCTACCAACAATCAGCACTAATTTGCCAGGTATCTGAATGAGCCACACCAGAAGTGGATTTACCAGCCCTACTGGAGCCTTCAAAAGACTGAAACCCCAGCTGACATCTTGACTTCAGCATCATGAGAGACCTGAAGGTAGAACTATTCAGCCAAATCACGTCCAAATTCTTGGGTTCCAGAAATTGTGTGAGATAATAAATATATACTATTTTAAGACACTAACTTTTGGGGTAATATGTTCAATAGCAGGAGATGACTAATAAAGGGCCAAGCATATGGTGCTAGATTCCTGGAGAAGAGAGCAAAGTTAAGGAAGCAGATATTCAAAGGGAAGATTAGAGATGTCAGAGACAGATACTTTTCTTATATTTTATAAAGAGGATATAGAGATGTGGCTGGGAGTGGTGGTAGGGGAGAGGGAGAAAATTTAATATGCAGTTCCCAGAGGATATGGAAGAAAGAAAAAAGGCAAAAGGATGGATGTTAGTTTAGGAAGGAAAATGAATGAATGAAATGAATGAATGAATGAATGAAAAACTTAGAAAACTTAGAAATGGATCTATGTTTCAACACTAGGAAAGTTTAAAAATTGATTTTTGCTTGAGTATCTTCTGGATGTCATCAAGCAGTAGGGTCATAGTAATATAGGTAAAAGAAGTCTCCAGAGATTCTTTAGGCCTCCCCTGCCCCACACTCTGCACTCTCTCCCTCCCCATGCACCCCCCCCTCCATGCCCCGGCTCCAGCACCTGCCCTGAGACTCTAGTTAAAGTACCAAAGACCATCTAACCTTTTAAAAGTCAACATGGTAATGAAAGCAGCAGTTGCCAAGACTTGGCAAAAGGTTTCGTATTCATTTAAACAAGAGGCTCTTTCTAAAATTATCTCCAACTATATGAAACTATGAATCACTTTTGTATCTCTAGAAAGGACTTAAGTGACATGAGCATTTAGGTAAGAAGTCTTTGTAATAGAGAAATTAAAATTTTTTTTTAACAAATTTCTTTCTTTCTGCATGGTTTTGTAACTGTCAATGTTTTATATGTTTTTAGTTGGGGAAAAGGATGAGTTTCTTTGGAAAGGGGCAAGGCAGGAAATCAGTAATGATTCATACTGCTTTTTCACATGCTTCTCTGACGAGTTTTAATCACAAATCTGGGTCCACTTGTATAACAAAAACATTAAAAGAGGGTATTTTTAAACTGCTTCTTTTTATTAATCACGTATTTGGTCTTGTAAATAATACACGCAAGGACATCGTTGTTACGTCAGTTGGAAAACAGTGATTAACTAATTAGCTGTTTAACTAGGAGACAGGAGTATCTTGCAGTTTTATAAGTACTTCTTAAATAGCTATGTGTTTTCTCTTGTGCTATTTAATTGGATTTAGGTACTATAAATTTTAGAATTTCTTTAATTGATTTTTAATGTTAGTGATCCTTTCTATCTTACTCTACATTTAATGGCAATTTTTAGGACTCTAAATAGAAGGACATGTTTATTTGAAAGAAATACACTGTTATTTTTAAGCCCCCTTGATATGGTTTTACTTTAGCTTTCTCTTAATTCTAACTCCTTTTCCCCTTTGTTTCTGTTGGAATGAGGTAATTCTGGATTTGTAGTGTCTTTTGTGTTAGAAATGACTATGACTACACACACACAGCATAGTATTTAGTAGGAAGGAGAGAAGGAGAAATATCAGTAGTACTGTTCACCAAGCATTTGAAAATACTTGTCCTCCATTTTTAGAGAGAAAAATGCCACTTAACATGTTTATTATTAATTTGGGTACTATAAATTTGGGTACATACTGAAACATAGTATGTGTATAAAGTTATGAACCTAAGTTGATTGGGAGGAAAAGTAATGGAATTTAAAAATTATAACAAGCAGGAGAAATGGTTAAGGAGGCCAGATGCATTAACAATGCAGTAATATAAAATGGGGCATTTATGAGTAAGAATATTACTTGGAGCTGGACAGCTCGACAGATGAATATGGTAGCATGTGAATATAGTGCATACTTCAGTAGTAGCCTAGGAACTCAAGCAGGGGTTAGAGACCTTGTTCTGTAAATATTTTAAGCCTGGGGTCCATAAGGTCTCCGTCATAACTGCTCAACTCTGAAGTTGTAGTTGAAAGCTGCTATGGATAATATATAAATGAATGGATATTCATTTATATATTATCCATAGCAGCTTTCAACTAAAATTGAAATATAAAATTAAAATTTTATATTCAATAAAACTTTATTTACAAAAACAAGCTGCAGACCAGTTTTCTCCGGAGGGCTGTAGTTTACCAATTCCTATTCTATAGAATATAATTTTTCTTAATTACTTGTTTGTGGAACAACACATTGCATAATGTTTGCAGCAACCTGTGGGAATCTAAATGACACTAAATGCTTAAAAATGTGTGACCCTGCCATTGCACTCCTGGGTATTTACCCCAAAGATACAGATGGAGTGAAAAGAAGGGTCATCTGTACCCCAATGTTTATAGCAGCAATGGCCACGGTCGCCAAACTATGGAAAGAACCAAGATGCCCTTCAACGGACGAATGGATAAGGAAGATGTGGTCCATATGCACTATTGGAGTATTATGCCTCCATCAGAAAGGACGAATACCCAACTTTTGTAGCAACATGGGCGGGACTGGAAGAGATTATGCTGAGTGAAATAAGACAAGCAGAGAGAGTCAGTTATCATATGGTTTCACTTATTTGTGGAGCATAGCAAATATCATGGAGGACAAGGGGTGTTAGAGAGGAGAAGGGAGTTGGGGTAAATTGGAAGGGGAGGTGAATCATGAGAGACTATGGACTCTGAAAAACAATCTGAGGGGTTTGAAGTGGCGGGGGGTGGGAGGTTGGGGTACCAGGTGGTGGGTATTATAGAGGGCACGGATTGCAGGGAGCACTGGGTGTGGTGCAAAAATAATGAATACTGTTTTTCTGAAAATAAATAAATAAATTTAAAAAAAACCTTTAAAAATAAAATTAGAATAGAAGGTGGGCAATGAATAGCAGAGATGGTAGTAATTAAGATACTGATTCTGAAGAAGAGTTTAACACAATTTTGATGGCTTTCCCTGTACTTAATACTTTTTATTAATGTATGGATATAATAACTTCCTAAAATTTAAGTAATAAAACATAGATTTTTAATCTGGAAAAAAAAAATGTATGTGGCAGAGGTAAGCGACACTGGGGACCCGCAGAGATTTTGTGGGTAGGAATGGAGTTGACTCCAGTTGGCACTACATTGAGTACATCCACTGTGAGCACCAGAGAATCACTTGGGAGCAAAACCAGTGTCTGTGGACCATTCTGTTTTCATTTTAGTGAATATTATACATGTCCTGGGCTGAAGACCTACATAGATGCCCTTTATATTGGTGTTGGTGGGAGCCTTCCAGGTCTGATAGCCAGTATATCTCCCAGTGATCAGGAGGGATTATGTTTATTTCTCATTTTACTTTATGCAGATAAACAAACAAAAACACCTTCTTTCGATGGTTTATAATACTCTTAGAGTTCCTGAGATAAAAGATGGGAGCCTTGACACCTGGTGGGGTGATGGTGGAGAAGAAAAATCTGCATCTATACTGGGATGTGACTAAAACAGGGCTAACTCAACTCTCCCACCCCTCACCAAGTGGAACAGGAATAAAACACACCCTCTATATATGTTCTTTGACCCTGTAATTCCGTTGTAGGACTCAACCCTAAGAAAAATTTTAGAGAGGCTGCTGAAGATTTATATATAATATTTCAATTTCAGTTTCATTTATTAAACCCAAAATATAAAGAAATTAAATATCCAGTAGCAGGAGAACAGGTAAATATGTTATGCCACATATGTTATGTGCATATGATCATATGCTATGAGACAAAATAATATGTTCTTTTTAAAAATGGACTTATTTATTCATTTTGAGAGAAAGAAAGAGAGAGTGTGAGTGGGGGGAAAGGCAGAAGGAGAGAGAATCTTTCAAGCAGACTCCCTGCTGAGTGAGGAGCTTGATTGCATGACCCGTGAGATTATGACCTGAGCTGAAACCAAGAGTCGAATGCTCAACTGACTGAGCCACCCAGGTGTCCCTAATATATTGTCTTAAAAAAAATTTTTTTTAAATTTAAGATTGTTTTTTTGAAGACGATCTTATGATACACAAATTCTTAGTATGATTTTAAGTGAATATAGAAGAATACAGTATGATCCTCATTTTAAAAATTTTAATTCCAGTACAATTAACATACAGTGTTATATAAGTTTCAGGTGTACAATATAGTGATTCAGTAGTTCCATACATCACCCAGTGCTCATACCAGTGTATTCCTTAATTCCCATCACCTATTTCACCCACTTCCTCACCCACCTCCCCTCTGGTAACCATCAGTTTGTTCTCTTTAGTTGAGTCTGTTTGTTGGTTTATCTTTCTCTCTTTCTCCTTTTTTTCCTTTGCTTGTTTGTTTTATTTATTAAATGCCACAAATGAGTGAAATCTCATGGTATTTACTTTTCCTGACTTATTTTGCTTTGCATTATCTCTCTAGTTCCATCCATGTTATTGTAAATGGCAGAATTTCATTTTTTATAGCTGAATAATTATGTGTATGTACCAAATCTTATCCATTCATCTAGTGATGGACATTTGGGCTGCTTCCATAATTTGACCACTGTAAATAATGCTGCAATAAACATTGGGGTGAATATATCCCTTTGCATTAGTGTATTCATATTCTTTGGATAAATAGTAGTGTGATAACTGGATCATAGCATAGTTCTATTTTCAGTTTTATTAGAATCTTCATACTATCTTCCACAGTGATTGTACCAGTCTGCATTCCCACCAGCAATGCAAAAGTGTTTGAAGAAGTGTAGGAGTGTAGAAGAAAATATATTGAGGAGGAGCTTACTAACTATTTGCCAAAATCCCTTTCTCTCTTCTTTTGAAGAGAGCTACACTACATTTCCCCTTCATTGTAGTTGTGTGTGATCATGTAAGTAAGTTCAGTGGAATGTGAACATAAATGATGTATTCAGCTTTCAGGCTTGACTCATAAAAATCTTCCATACATTTCCCAGTCTTCCCCCCACCCCTTGTTTTTTTCTTTTTCTTTCTTTTTTTTTTTTTTAAACAGCCTTCAGTTGACTAGCATGTTAATATTCAGGGCAACCTTGGAAGTCACATGATGAAAAAGGCAGAGTAGTCATCAACTTAGATTCATGAGTGACTATGAAGAGGTAAGTTGCCCTGCTCACCTGAGTACTTATCTAGAATTGTTACTTAAGGGAGGAAAATACATGTCTGTGGTATTCAGCTATCATGGTGAAACACCCATTGGGGATTGCCAGAAATGTTTGGTTGGGAGCAGATATGATGTATTTTATAGGAACCAAAGACTTTCATAAATAAGTAGAAATATAAACTAAAATTTATAAAATTAAAATTTTGGTTACTATTTATGTTACCCCATTTGTATCCACGTGTTGAGGTCTGAGGAAGCTTGGACTACATGTATTTAAAAAATTTTGTACTTTAGCATATTATATTTCTTAATTGGGAGAGGTAGTGAAAAATACAAACATATACATGAAAAATTGGAAAATATAATTAAAAAATAAGGACCAAAGAAAGCATGGAAATATAGTATAATATAGAAGGTGAGGTATAGAAGGTATAGAAAGTAAAGACCTAGTGAAGATACAATGTACATAAGCCAACTATGTCCCACACAGTTGGGACATAGATAGTGTAGATAACTCTGATTTTACTGTCAACGAAGTGATTTGTTAAATGATTAAACACACCAATTTCTTATATGTGCAAATGTTTCCTTTGGCAGTTAGTTCTGAAAGAAATTTCTCAATGGATTTTCATGTAGGAAACAATGTCCTCAGCAACATCCCTAAGAAAATACCAGAGTAGGTTTCACAGTGATGCCTTGAGAATAACAAAAGGACACTGAATCAAACAAACTTTAGGCAAAGAAAATCAAGAAAGAGAGTTGGAGGTGCAGCTTAACAATAGAATATGAGAGATGATGGCCCTACTTGATCCTGGAGTTAAACCCATGTCTAGAGAAATGGTTGTAATCTATGTCCTTTAAATAACCTTATTTAATATCCTTGCTCTACAGGAGGTTTTTTTTTTTTTTTTTTCACACTTTGCAGCAGGTGATTTTCAGGAACTTTCCTAGAAACTGCTGTAAAGTCTCATATTTTTTCATTTGCCCGCACATCTGCCTGCAATAACTGCTAGAAAATATTAGCTCTCCTTCTCTCTTTTAAAAATTATGTTCAGTTAGCCACTGTATAGTACATCACTAGTTTTTGATTTAGTGTTCAACAATTCATTAGTACAAGGGGGGCACATGTTGTGATGAGCACTGGGTGTTATGACTCTCCTCTGTTACCTTTTTAGTCTTTCAGGAGTACCTCTTATTGGCAGAATTTAACCCAGAACCATAGTTAAAAGGGATTCTGAAAAATTTACTTCTGGGCATCTCCCTTGTAATAGTAAAAACATAGAGTATAAAGCTGTAATGTGGAATGGATAGCAGATCATCTAGAACACTGCAAAATATTATGTGGCAGATCTCTAATGATAGTTCAACAAATGGGAAAATAAACCAAATTGCTAATAATTATGTAGTTATATTATTTGTTTTAAAATCACCTTGAAAACAAAATTATATGTAGAAATATTTGTATGTAAATGCAAAGAAAAAAGATACATACCAGTCTGAGAATGAAAGTATGTCAGGGAATGAAAGGATTTTGTAGGACTAAGAGAGACTTGGACATTACCTTTTCTAAAACCCACACATATATGGTCAGTTAATTTATAGCAAAGGAGCCAAGAATATATAATAAGGAAAGGACAGTCTGTTCAGTAAATGGCGTTGGAAAAATTGGACAGCCACAAGCAAAAGAGTGAAACTAGACCACTATGTTATACCAGACACAAAAATTAACTCAAAATGTATAAAGACTTGAACGTAAGATGTGAAAACATAAAACCCCTAGAAGAAAATGTAGGCAGTAAGTTTCTTGACGCAGATTTTGGTGATGACTTCTGAATCAGATACCAAAAGCAAAAGCAACAGAAGCAAAAATAAACAAGTGAGACTATATCAAACTAAAAAGCTTCTGCACAGCAAAGGAAACCATAAACAAAACAAAAAGGCAACCTACGGAATGGGAGAAAATATTTGTAAATCGTGTATCTGATAAAGGGCTGATACCAAAATATATAAAGAATTCATGCAACTCAGTAGCAAAAACTCAACCAATCTTATTTAAAAATGGGTAAAATATTTGGATAGTCTAAATAAGACATACAGATGGCCAACAGGTACATAAAAAATACTCTACATTGTGAATCCCCTGGAAGTGCAAATCAAAACTACAATGAGATATCACCTCACACCTGTTAGAATGGCTATTAGCAATAGAAATAATGTGGATGTAGAGAAAAGGGAACTCTTGTGCACTGTTGATGAGAATGTAAATCGGTGCAACCACTATGAAAACAGTATGGAAGTTCTTCAAAAAATTAAAAATAGAACCTACCGTATGATTTAAAATTCCACTTCAGAGTATTTATCTGAAGAAAACAGCTCAAAAAGACATATACATCCCATGTTCACTGTAATATTATTTACAATAGCAAGGGTATGGAAAAATAGCCTGTGTATGTTGATGGATGCATGACTTAAAGGTGTGCTATATATTTATTCATACATACATAAATGCATACATAAAAACAATGGAATATTATTCAGCCATGAGAAATAATGAAATTTGGTCATTGGTGACAACATGAATGGACCTTGAGGGCATTAGGCTAAGTGAAATAAGAAAAAAGACAAATACCATATATTTGCTCTTCTATGTGGAATCTAAAACAACAACAACAATAACATCAAACTCATGGAGAACAGTTTGGAGGTTACCAGGGGTAGGGAGCTGGGAGAAATGGGTGAAGTTTTTGTTTTGTTTTTTAGTTTGTTTTAAAATTTAATATTTTTTTTTTTTTTTTTTTTTAGCAATCTCTGTAGACAGTATGGGACTTGAAATCACAACCCCAAGATTAAGAGTTGTATGTTGTTCTGATTGAGTCAGCCAAGTGCCCCTGTTTTTCAGTTTAAATAAATTGAATAATTATAAGAAAGCAGATGAATTCTTATTCTATGTATCTCACCATACAACAGGCATTGAACTCAAGGCTCACTCCCATCTTTTTTAAAATGTCAGATGCCAAACAGGACATCTATGATTAAGAATTTGGGTCTGAAGTTGTCTACTTGAGATTAGAGCTGGAACCAATAACAGTTTATGTCTGAAAGAAAAATTGAATCAACACAAAAATCACAAAATTGAATCAACAACAAAAAGAATAACTAATAACAACAACTAAAAAGAATAACTGACCCCAAGACCTTGAGACAGGTAATACATCTGACTCCAGAATAATTCATATAGAGGAATTTTCTAACAGTGATATGCCATTCTTATAATTTCATATACTATCCCATGCCATTGGAAGATAGGTAACATTCAGTCAGTTGATTTAAATTTATTTAGTGCTCATTATGCTGCTTGTGATTTTCCTGTTACAGTTATTGAATCTTGAGTGAGGATCATATACATTTGTGCATGTTAAAAGGAAGGTCCCTTTAGCTATATGTGGGGCCCCAGATATATTGGAGCAGTCAGGTAATTTATCCCTTTCAGTATATTGCATTCATTCATTCATTCATTCATTCATTCATTCATTCAAGATTTTATTCATTTACCTGTCAGAGAAAGAGAGCACAAGCAGGGGAACAGCAGGCAGAGAGAGGGAGAAGCAGACTCCCCGCCCAGCAGGGACCCCGATGCAGAGCTTGATCCCAGGACCCTGGGATCATGACCCAGGCCAAAGGCGGACCCTTAACTGACTTAGCTACCCAGGCACCCCAGTATATTTCGTTTTAAAATGTAATGCCTGGAATATTTAGTTGAAATATTTTTTAAATATGAATTTTTGTGTATTCTATAATTAAAAAGAAACAATGAATAGGACTATCCATTTTATCCATATAATTAGTACCTTAACATAATAATAAATTTGTAGCTTAAACTACGAATTTCTGTGATAGGATATTCTAGACCACTCTGAAGGCAGTGAATGGCAGAAAACTTGAGTTCTAGCTCAGTTTCTCCATTAGCACTCTATGGTATGACTTTGGATAACTAATTTTCTTTTCATTTTTTTAAAGTTTTATTTATTTATTTTATTTTAGACGGGGAGCTCCAGCAGGGGGAAGGCCAGAGGGAGGGAGAGAGAATTTCAGACTCCATGTTTAGTGTGGAGCCTGACACAGGGCTTGATCCCATGACCCCGAGAGTATGTCCTGAGCTGAAATAAAGAGTTGGATGCTTGGGCACCTGGGTGGCTCAGTGGGTTAAAGCTTCTGCCTGCAGCTCAGGTCATGATCTCAGGGTCCTGGGATCGAGTCCCGCATCGGGCTCTCTGCTCTGCAGAGAAGAGAGCCTGCTTCCTCCACCTCTCTCTCTCTCTGCCTGCCTCTCTGCCTACTTGTGATCTCTGTCTGTCAAATAAATAAATAAAATCTTTAAAAAAAAAAAAAAAAAAAAAAAAAAGAGTTGGATGCTTAACCATCTGAACCACCCAGGCACCCATAGTAATTTGATTTTCCTAGATCTCTGGTTTTATAGTTGTGAAGTAAGGGATCAGATTAGATGATATCTAAGATCCCTCTCAGCATGGACATTCTATAATTCTAGGATTTGTTATAGAGAAATATTAGAAACATGGAATAGTTCTATATGTGGTAGGGAGGAAATGGTACTATGTTGCTGATCTTTGGGAGGCAGGAAGAACTGCCTCAAATTAGTAAGGATTCAGAAAATCAAAGTGGTGGCAGTTGAAGGCAACTTTTGCATACATTTAAGTTTCACTGAAGTTCAGCTTTCTTCCTAAAGACACTTGAAGTTACACAGATATCCTTTTGTCTGTGAGCAGGGATTATATTCAGTTAGTTTATAACAAAATTGCTCTGTGGGTTATTTTTGGAGGGCATCCCTTCTGATTGTTTGGGTCAGTTCTGTATGGATCGTTCAGTATTAATTCTAGCCATACATCATACTCATACATCTAAAGAGGCATAGGAAGAACGTAGGAAGAAAGTAGATGTGAAGTTCCAAGGTTTTCCATTTTCTACTATTCAGGGACCAGATTTTGCAAACAGTTTATATCAGAGCAGCAGACCCACCCTCTCAAGGATGGAAAGACTGAAAGTGAAGGTGAATATCCTTCCAGTAAAAGTGAAACTAGACTTCTTATTTATACAGTCCAAGGAGAGTAAAATATGTAAGGACCAAACATCCGAGTTGAAAGAAGTCTATTAGTTAAAAAGCATATTAGCAAAATTAGATACAATGATCTAAGTTTTCTGTTATTTGTTGTAATAATAATATGCTTTCATACCTTGGGGAATATTATTAACTTTTGACATTTATTCAGTAGGATTTATGTCCTCAGTACTGGATGATATATAACAGAGTCTTTTAGAGATAATATTCTAAATAATTCCAAGAAACATACATACAAAGACTGACAACCCATGCATGGGGACCAAAAAGGAATTTTATGTGTTCATGATAGGAATAGTCAATATCATTAAGATGTTAATCTTTTCCAAATTGATTTAGAAAGTTAACGCAAACCCCCATTCAAATATATCAACAGGCCTAGCGCAGCGCTGCCCTTCCCTTCCCTTCCCTTCCCTTCCCTCCCCTCCCCCCTCCCCTCCCCTCCCCTCCCCTCTCATCCCCTCCTGTCTCCTCTTCATCTCTCCTCTCCTCTCCTCTCTTCTCTTTTTGACAAACTGATTCTAAACTTTATGTGGAAATGCAAAGGAATTAGAGAAACAAAAAAAAAAAAAGAAAAAGAAAAAGAAAGAAATGAAAAAGAAGAAAATTGGAAGACTTAACACCATCTAATTTCAAAATTTATGACGTTCTAGTAACCAAGATAGTGTGGTATTGGTGTAAGACAGACAGATAAATCATTGGAACAGAATAGAAAGTTCACAAATATACCCATACATATATGGCTAACTGATTTTCAGAAAAGGTATTAAAACAACCCAATGAGGAAAAAATGATCTTTTCAACAAATTTTCAACTAGATTAGGTAGCTGTATACAGAGAAATGAACCTTTACCCTTACTTCACATCATATTAAAAAATTAACTCAAGATGGATCATAGACCTAAAGAGCTAAAGTTATGAAATTGCTAAACAAAAACATGTGAGAAAAATCTTATAAAACAATTCAAATGGGGAGCTTTAGGAGGCTAGTGACCCATTCCATCATTTATCATTTATCTCTTTTCCTCAGTTCCTAGCAGTGTCCAGCCATAGAAAATATCCAAGGCACACTGGAACTCAGAACTAGATTTATTCTCATATTTCACATCCCTGGTATATTCCCTCAGGGTTGGGTTTCACTCTTTTTATACTGCACCAGTGGAGAATGGGGGAGCTCCTTAAGCCTCTACCCCCAAGGGGATTTGCCCATAGCACTCCTGAAATGAAAGCATGAGGCTCCCAGTCTTAGCCATAATTTGGTATCTCCTCAGTTCCTAATTGATCCTACTCTAGATTGGATCTAGTAATGCAAGCTCCTTGGCCACCCAGGTTGAGACTCTGAGAAAATATGGTAAGCCACAGTGCTGAGGCTTATCAGTGAGAAGGTGGTTCAGTGCAGGGTAATAGTTGTTTCAAAGGATTATAGAGAAGGGCACTTAAATCACCCTAAACAAGTAAAATATTTATTTTTAAAGCGTGCACAGGAAGGATGTGATGCTATTTTTTAAGAAGGGCAGACTGTTCATTTCCTGTTCTCTGAATCAGAGATCTCCAATTGATTTTGCTCATAACCTAGACAGGTCCTAGAAAGAAGGACTGTAAGAGATCTTCTTTGTCTTTTCTCCTTTTTGTTCTTGCTGTTGTACTATTTTCTAAACACTAGTGACATCTTCATTTAAAACATTAGCTGATCTAGTCTATATTGGAGTTAACACTAGATCTGAGGCCTCCTGGGGAACTGTTAACATTTAGGAATGGAAGTCCTATTCTCAACAGGAATATATGGTTTTAGTGTGTTAGAAATGAGAGGTTGGAGATTGAGGAGGGTCACCTTGGTCAGAAAAGCACAAAGAACTCACTTTGGACATCTATGAACTTCAGATCCATATGCCCTATTAGTAGTATTCAAAGCTTCATATTTTTCTTCTTGATAGAGTTTCATTCCCTTCCCTTGTGGTTTATATATTATTTTGTCTTATGGAAGTGGAGGCTTTACTTGTAAGCATACCTTTCTTTCCTTCATGCAGCACCAAATGAGTACTGCTAGATAAATTACTTTTAATTAAGGTCAGGATTACTCTTAAAACGACAGCACTTCAGATTGTTTTTCTGAAAAACAATCTGAGGGTTTTGAAGGGGGGGGAGGCGGGTGGGAGGTTGGGGGAACCAGGTGGTGGGTATTAGGGAGGGCATGGATTGCATGGAGCACTGGGTGTGGTGCAAAAACAATGAATACTGTTACGCTGAAAATAAATAAAAAATTAAAAAAAAAAACACAAACAACAACAAAAAACTACAGCATTTCAGGGGCACCTGGGTGGCTCAGTGGGTTAAAGCCTCTGCCTTCAATTCAGGTCATGATCCCAGGGTCCTGGGATCGAGCCCTACATCAAGCCCCGCATCAGGCTCTCTGCTCAGCAGGGAGCCTGCTTCTCCTTCCCTCTCTGCCTGCCTCCCTGCCTACTTGTGATCTCTGTCTGGTGAATAAATAAGTGAAAAATCTTAAAAAACAAACACCCCCCCCCCCCAAAACTACAGGACTTCATCCAGATAAGGGACTGCTCCAGGATCTAGAGTTACTCTCTTACCATACCTTGGCTCTTGGCTGATCCCACTCCATATGCCCTAATGGTTGTATATGACAATCATTTGAGCAAGATCTGTGATAATGATTAGATTGTTATATTTGAAGAATCCCTTATAACCAAGTTATCCAAAATGAGTTCTCCAAATGACTGCATTTATCTACTTGGATGTTGTATAAACATTCATTTTATTTTGGGTGTTAAGTTAGCAAAAAATTTTCTTCAGACAAGCTAGAGCTGTGGTGGGGTTATGTATGTATATATATGGACTTCGTAGAAGTCCAACTGTTTTTGCCTCCCCTTGCTACCTGATACTGTAGATAATAGCTAACCCATGACTAAAGGAATGGTCATTGAGACAACTCATCGAACAACCTCTGGTACACACTGTGGGAGTTGATGGTTTTCTATAAATTCCAGAGTAGCTACAAGAAGAGGTGGCTTTTTATTTCAGGTACAGTAATGTCAACATATTTTTAACATCTCATTTTTCAAAGAGATAGATAGATATTATTTATTTATTTATGTATTTGTGTATGTATGTATGTGTGTATGTATTTATTTAAAAGATCTTTATTTATTTGACAGAGAGAGGGAGAGAGAGCAAGATAGCACAAGCAGGGGAAACAGCAGGCAGAGAAGCAGGCTCCCTGACACCAGGCTAGATCCCAGGACCCCGAGATCATGACCTAAGCTAAAGACAGATGCTCAACCTACTGAGCCACCCATGCATCTCCAAGAGTTTTATTATTTTTTAAAAAAATTTTTAAAGGTTTGATTTATTTTTTTGAGAACACACACACACACACACACAGGGAGATCGATCATAAGCCGGGGGGAGAGGAAGAGGGAGAGGGAGAAGCAGACTCTCTGTAAAGTAGGGAGCCCAACATAGGGCTTAATCCAAGGACCCCAGGACCCCAGGACCCTAGGACCCCAGGACTCCAGGACTCCAGGATCATGATCTGAGCTAAATAAAGGTAGACACTTAATGGTCTCAGCCACCCAGGCATCCCTTACCAAGAGTTTTAAACTGCTTTTCACCAAACCAGACTTCCTAACAGGGAGGTCGATATTTATTTCCCTTTGTCTTCTGTGTGACATATATAAAGTAGGAAAATGAACAAGACAAGCAGAAGGGCCTAGAACATTTCCTTCAATGACCAAAAGTTGATGGACATTTCTTCTGTAGATTTCAAAGAACTAAGATTTTATACTGCCACCATGTTCTCTGCTACTCCTATAACACTGAGGCTTTCATGTATGTTATTGTTCAAAAATGACTGTTTAGAAATCAATGTGTGCTGATAAGGTCTATAGGCAAAGGTCAGTTAAACCTGAAGCTGGTGATGGTTTCTGTGAAGAAGCCATCACCAGCTTCAGGTTTAACTGATTTGTCCTGATTTGCCCTCAAGTTTCACCTTGGCTTAGTCTGTTTAGGTTGCTATAACAAAATGCCATACACTTGGCAACTTTATATGTTATTTAACAGACATATATTTCTCACCGTCTGGAGAAGCGAGAAGTTCAAGATCAAGATCTGTGCTGGCAGATTTGGTTTCTGATGAGTCCTCTTTATAGCCTGCAGATGGCATCTTCTTGCTGATCATCATATGGTGGTGGTGGGGTGTGTTCTGGTCTCTTCTACTTCTTATAAGGGTACTAATTGCACCATGGGAGATCCATCCTCATGACCTCATCTAAACCTAATAACATCCCCAATGCTTAACCTTCAAATACCATCATATTGAAGATTAGGACTTCAACGTATGAATTTTGGGATGATACAAACATTCAGTCCATTACACACCTCTTGCCTTTAGTTTTGTTTAGGGTCTTTCTATGACCTCATTGGGCATAAAGCATAAGAACCTGAGTAAGATTTCATTTGTACTTTTTATTTTTGGTCCCCAGGAATAGAGGGTCTTATGAATTTTATTTTTTTATTTTAATTTTTTTAAAGATGTTATTTATTTATTTGACAGACAGAGATCACAAGTAGGCAGAGAGGCAGTTATCACAAGTAGGCAGAGAGGCAGGCAAAGGAGAGGGGAGGAAGCAGGCTCATTTGCTGAGCAGAGAGCGGATTCAGGGCTCGATCCCAGGACCCTGGGATCATGACTCAAGCTGAAGGCAGAGGCTTTAACCCACTGAGCCACCCAGGCACCCCTGAATTTTAGTTCTTATGAATCTGTCCTCAAGAGAAAACTACACAATTATGATTAAAATGTAGCATTCAGAGAGGTCTGTGTTAAGAATTTCTCAGATTTATCGTGGTTACCCTGAATAGCACAGTGTCAGGAGTAATTTTTTTAGACTATCTCAGGCTTGAAGGATTTTACCATTTACTTTTTGATGTAAATACAGTCTATCTAGCAGTCACCAACAACTTGACCTATATTTTTTAGTACAACAAAAAATTTCAGTGAAAAATAGAAACCAAGAGTTCTGGATTAAAGCTAGAAATATTTAAGAGAGGTGGTGTTTATAGGTACTTCTTTCTGTTTATCATCTTAAAATAGACACAGTACCAATGAAGGTTCTAGGATTTTATTTCAGCCCACATTTAAAATGTTCTGAGTAATGCATGTGGTTTACTTTTGCAGTGTTTACAGAACACAGTCAAATAACATTTAATGTCTAGGGTTAACCTCAAAATATTATTTGTCTTACTGAAGTAGAGTGTCGTATCCTGAGCAGGGCTGGATAGTAGGTGCATTTATTCTGTGAAGTTTCTTTCAAAACCAGTTCCATTAACTCTACTGAAACTCCAGCCCTTAGTTCAGTGATAATTATTAATGGTAAATGGTATTTATTATTCTCTTATGTTTGTACTTTGGGTAGAGGACAGATACTGTTGAATACTTTGAACAGCTTTCAGGAAAATAAGAAAGATTTCTTTTCCTTTTAATAATGCAGTATTTGGAGAAAGGGGAACCCTCCTACATTGATGGTGGGAATGCAAGCTGGTGCAGCCATTCTGGAAAACAACATGGAGATTCTTCCAAAAGTTGAAAATAGAGCTACCCTATGACCCAGCAATCACACTACTGGGTATTTGCCCTAAAGATACAAATGTAGTGATCTGAAGGGGCATGTGCACCCGAATGTTTAGGGCAGTGATGTCCACAATAGCTAAACTAGGGAAAGAACCAAGGTGTCCATCAACAGATGAATGGATAAAGTAGATGTGGTATACACACACACACACACACACACAGGAATACTATGCAGCCATCAAAAACTGAAATCTTGCCATTTGCAATCATGTGGATGGAACTAGAAGGTATTATGTTTAGTGAAATAAGTCAATCAGAGAAAGACAATTATCACATGATCTCTCTGATATGAGGAATTTTAGAGGCAGGGCAGAGGGTTGTGGGGGGAAGGGAGGGAAAAATGAAACAAGATGGGACTGGGGAGGGAGACAAACCATAAGAGATTCTTAATCTCAGGAAACAAACTGAGGGTTGATAGGGTGGCTGGGTTATGGACATTGGAGATGGTGTGTGCTATGGTGAGTGCTAATTGTGTAAACCTGATGATTCACAGACCTGTACCCCTGAAACAAATAATAACTTATATGTTAATAAAAGAAAAAGAAATGGAAAATGGTAAAAAAAATTCAGCATTTATACGAATATAGGCTATTTCCTTAGGCCAATAACCAGATATGCCTAGTTGTAGACAGTGATGACTTTATTGGGTCAATTGTCTGTTGCTTATCTCAAGGTCTAGGGAAATATGGCCAGGGTGGAGGGTTGGAGGTTGTGTTTCCTGGTACTAGCTCGAAGCTGAGGAGATGCTGCTTTTTCATAGAGATATGGAACCTTCCTTTATAGGACTGAAATTCTGTTGTAATATTCTATAGTCAAAAATTACAGAAAACTTCAGAGTTGGTAAAGCATGCAACTCCTGATCTTGGGTTTGTGAGTTCAAGCCTCGTGTTGGGTACAGAGATTACTTAAAAATAAAGTCTTGAAAAAAATTAATAGGAAACCTCATTTTATTTAAGCCCTTTCTTGTTGATTAGCGACAGCTTCTCATCTTCTGTTTCTTTCTTTATTTTTTTTAAAGATTTTATTTATTTGACAGAGAGAGACACAGTGAGGGAGAGAACACAAGCAGGAGGAGTGGGAGAGGGAGAAGTAGGCTTCCTACCGAGCAGGGAACTCACTGTGGGGCTCGATCCTAGGACCCTGGGATCATGACCTGAGCCAAGAGCAGATGCCTAAAGACTGAGCCACCCAGGCACCCACATCTTCTGTTTCTTTTAACATTGAGCTTCCTTTGAAATATATAGGGACTCTGTTTTGACTTTAAACTAGAAGGAAGTGGAGATAGAGTAACAGAAGAACAAATTTCTAAATAACAGAGAAGAAGCTTCTTTTATAAGACTCATTTAAAACACTCTCCTGAGTTTTTGGCTAGGGTATTTTTGGGCTGCCTAAACACATTTACCAGTCCACTTGCTATGAACAAAGTTACCAGTATGTGTTTGTGGATGGATCCATTTCCTCTTTAGCTGTATCATCAGGCAATGAGAGCTCTTTTTGCTTAATCAATGCACAAAAACAAATTCTCATAAAATCTACTAGAAAAAAAAATTAGAGAACCCATAGCTGATTAAACATCTTATTAATCTATAAGAATTTAGATACATGTAATTATATATGTTAATCTTTAAGCAGATTAGTGTTTTTGGCATTAAATGAATATTTACCCACTCATGTACAAAGCAAATTAGTCTGAGAGCAAACTAAATCTTTCTTGGAGTTGTTTTCAGACATCCTTCAGAATCCTCTGCCTGGTAATTTTTTTTAAATGCATGTGTGATGATTATTTTATGTCAGCTTGATTGGGCAAAAGGATGCCCAGATAACTGGTAAAACAGTATGTTTGGTGTGTCTGTGAGGGTGTTTTTTTTCAGAAGAGATTAGCATTTTGACTGGTAGATTGAGTAAAAAGATTATCTGCACCAAGGTGGGTGTGCATCCTCTAATCCATTGAAGGTCTGAACAGAACAAACCAACAGTGGAAGGATGAATGTCCTCTTTGCTTAAGCTGGGGTATCCATCTTCTCCTGACCGTGGGGATCAGCACTTCTAGTTATCAGGCTCTCAGACAGGGAATGAATTATACCACTGGCTTTCTTGGTTCAGTTTGCACATAGCAGATTGTGGGTCTCCTCAGGTTCCATTATTGTATTTCTATAATAAATCTCTCTTTCTAAATATATCTACCTAATTGGTTCTGTTTTTTTTTTTTTTTTGAGAACCCTAATATAACATATGAGTTATAAACAAAATTACTGAATCTTAAACCCTCATTTTAGGGATGTCCACTAGATTATTCTCTTCTTTGGAAAAGATGAAGTATCTTACAGTGAATTAGGACACACTGATTGTGATTATAGAAATTCTTTATGTTTATTGGAAATATATCCAATTGAAACAACCTGAAAGTTCAACACTAGGCATTGGCTAAATAACTAAGATGGTTAATATAATACTAAGTTGTTTAATAAATATTACTAAAAACAGTGTTACCAATAAATGTTTACTAATATAGAAATATCTTTGTAATATATTGTTAAAGTTAAAAAGTCCACTTAAAACAAAAAAGCATACATATCGTAACACATAGGATAAATGTATATACATAAGAAAAGTTCTAGGATAACATTATTCTGTAGGAATATATTACAAGTCACAAATGTAAGCCACAAATGTCTTTCAAAATTTTCTAGTAGCCACATTAAGTAGAAATAAATAATTGAAATTAATTTTAATAATGTATATTTAATTCAACATAGCCAAGATATTAAATATTAATATAATGAACAAAATATTAACTAACAAAATTATTAATGAGATATTTTATATCTTTTTGTATATGAGAATATTTTACATGTTTTTGAAATCCAGTGAGTTTTTTACCATTAGAGCACATTTCAGTTTGTGCTAGATATATTTCACCCACTCAGTATTGTCATGTGGCTACCATTTTGAACAATGAAAAGCTAGAAGGACATGCATCAAAATATTAATAATGGCTGTCTATAGATGGTAGAAATATGAATTTATCTGTTGCTTACTCATATTTTTTTAGTTTTTACAATATTATTTTTATAATAAAAAATCTATGTTTAATTAAAAGTGTTTCATAAAGGGTGGTGAAACTCCTATTTGCTTATACCTCCAAGGAGTCCTCTAATGGAGGAAGATGTTTTTTATGTTTTTAAGATAGCTGGAGTTTGTGAATGGAGACTCAAATCAGTACTACAGGTAGTCAGGGAACTGTATATGTATGTGTGTGTATGTGCCTAGGTATGCCTATGTGTGCATGTTTATGAATGGAATGTGTAAAGAGTTTTCTGTGGACACTGGCAATCCCCACATTCATGGATGCATGGTGGCCCCTGAGCAGCATAGCCTTTCACTGAGAATCATTAACCTGAAGCGACAGTCCTTAGCATTAGTCAATTCCATTTTTCTTCACTGGAGTATCCTATTTGTTAGCCCAGGATGACCTACTGTACTAAACACTAAATCTGGGGTAGATAGTTCTTGGGTTGAATTGTAGAGGTTAAACATGAACATTTCAGAGCAGTTAGGGCCAGATTCCCATCAAAAGTAACCCCTTGGGAATTTGGAGTACTCAAGTATTAGCCAAGTTAAGGTCTAGTTCAGTATTCTTCTGAAATGACACACTGGAATTATTCTGTCAGAGGGAGCTATGGAATGTACCCCCCACGTGATCGGAAAGCCCCGAATTGTAAACAGTGAAACTGTTAGAATGCCAAATGGAGTCATATGGACATCAGTGATACTTTATATGCTGTCATCTTAGTGGCCTCATAACAAACACTGCATTCATTAAAATTGCACTTGGGGTACCTTGATGTATGTCAGTGATGGGCTAAAATACTGGACTAAATAATTTCTAATTCATTTGGTTTTTATTATATTAAGTTAATCATGAAAAACTCATATGGTATTAATACCAATGTCATAAGTCCTTTATCAGATTTCTACCCACAATTCATTATTAAATTTTCAGGAGATTCCCAGATGTTCCTGGGATGGAGTTGTGGCAAACATGAACTGGTTCCCCAAGGTTACGATTAGAGCAGTTTGAGCCAATCTGACAACCTCATGTGCCTTTACGTATAAGACACCTGCCAAGCCACATATGAACGAGACTACTGGAATGCCTTGGCATTGTTTTTCTGAGCAGGAGGCTTGGGTAGTGGGACACTCACCAAAGCGCTCAGTATTTCTTTCTTTTTGTTTTAAAAATAGTACATTTGTAAAAATAAGCCTCATCTCTGGTTTCCAAACCATAAAATTCTGAAGCTGGTATTTTTCAGGAAACCACTGTATTTTTGAATGAAACTTAACTGAGTCGCATCATTCTTTTCAAATGTGGTACTTTCTGCAGAGCACTCTGATGGTCTATTAGTAAAACCATTCCACTTAGTGAAGATACTGATGTAGAATTAAGGAGAAAAGATACACCTTTATTTGGGCTACAGGAATTAATTGGCATTTTCCAGCTCCCTTCCCTCCCACTTTTTTTTGACTTAATGGCACAGTAGCCTGACACACAACTGCTCTGTTCCCTGTTTTAGAGAGCAGACCAGGTGAGGAAGATCACAATAACATTACATGGAATGGAAAAATTAGTCTCTCCTCCATACCAGTATAGTCACAGAAAACTTCTCAAGTGTAGGGCTTGGAAAAGATAATTCAGTGATCCTTATTTATGAAAGATTCTGAAATTATTCATATCAATTAGGATAGGCCAATTGCTTTAATAAATAGACCCCAAAGTATATATACAAATTCATTTCTTGCCCACACAAATGTTGGGTGGGGAATATGTGGGCAGTTTCCCTCCTCTACACAGTCATTCAGAAATTCAGGATAATGGAGGCTTTGCCAATTTCAGTATGTGGATGCTCCAGGATCCCCCTTAGGGGAAAAGGGCAGAGAGCAAAATGCATTGGAGAATTTTATGGACCCAAACTGGACATGGCATGTAAAATTTCCATTCATTTTTCATAAGTGAAGACTCATTTATATAGTCTCACGTAATTGCATGGGAGACTGGGAAATGTAGTCCGTAGCTGGGAATCAATCTTGAAATAATCTTTGTACTATGGATGAGGGGCCATGAATTTTTGGTGGACAGTTAGGTAGTTATCACTGTTATGTGCTCTGTCCTTTTCCTTTTGAGAAAATTTAGGCAGATGAAAAATTAAAGCTAACAGATTAAAGAGAACAGATTGTTTCACCCAGGAATAACTTCAATGATAGTACCTTCACCTCTCTGTACACTGTCTTAATGAAACTTGTGAAGAGGTGATTGAAGAAGAAAGGAAATGGGGGGAAAGAAGGAGAGAAACACTGAGGAGGAAAAAGAGTAGAAGAAAAGGAGGGGAAAAGGTAGAGAAGATAGTAAAAAATATGATGAGGTGATAAGAAAAATAAAATATTACATTGGATATGCTTAGGGACTAGAATGAGTTTCCAGTGTTTTACATCTCTCTCATTTCCCTTTCATGCCATAAGATAACTTTATATAAGCTGGGATCTGTGTCTCCCTTACTATAGACATGTTCCAATAGTGGTTTAGTTGTTTTTATCATTACACTAATGAAAAGATAATGCATCTGCAGAAGCTTTGTAAACTACACAGAATTATCTGATTGTAATTATGATGGGGTTTAGCATTAGACTTAATACATATTTTTAAAAGGTTATATTTCTGGGCTAAATGAGAAAAATCACAATTTACTGATTGCAATTCAATTTTCCTAAATAATATTATATATTGTATAAAAATTCATATAGGTAAAGACATAAATCCTCAGTGTTACCTTGATGGATCTTCACAAAATGAATGTCACGAAACCTAACATTTTCAGAAAAATCCTCTTGTGCCTATTTCTAATCATTATACCCTCCTTCTTCCCCAGAGATAACTTAGACTTTATATAAGTTGAATTATATAGTATGGGTTTTTTTGTGACACTAATTTATATTGTTGCATGTGGTAGTAATTTGTTCATCTTTATTACAGTATGAAATTTCATTTTGTGAATATATTACTATATATATGTTACATATATATGTCTGTTTTACTCTTCAAGAGCATTTTGTTTATTTCAGTTTTAGTTATTAAGAATAACACTGCTATGAACATTTTTGGACATGTCCTGTTGTCTGCACATGTACACATTTTTATTCATATTTACCTAATAATGAAATTTGTATGTCATTGAGTAGGCATATATTCTCAGTAGATATAATTAAGCAGTTTTTCAAAGTGGCTATAACAACTCACCTTCTGAGTAGCAGTGTATTTAAGTTCCTTTTCCCACATCCTATCCAGCACTTATTATTAGCCTTCTTACTTCTAGTCACTCTGATGGATATATAGTGGTTTCAGATTTTTCTGGTGATTAAGGAACTCGAGAGCTCTTTCCAATGTTTATTAGTCATTTTGGTATCCTCTTTTGTGAAGTGCCAGCTTATGTCTTTTGTCAGTTAAAAAAAAAAGGTTGCTGGTGTTTTCCTTATTGCTTTTAGGAATATGTCATCTGTTCTGTATATGAGACCTTGGTCAGATGTCTTCATGCACATACTTTTTTTCATTAAGTGGCTTGTCTTTTCATTCTCTTAAATAGGTCTTTAAATATACAAAAGTTACTAATTTCACCATCATTTTCTTTAAGAATAATGCTTTTTTGGGGCACCTGAGTGACTCAGTGGGTTAAACCTCTGCCTTCGACTCAGGTCACGATCTCAGGGTCCAGGGATTGAGCCCCGCATCGAGCTCTCTGCTCAGTGGGGAGCCTGCTTCCCCTTCTTTTTCTGTTTACTTGTGATCTCTCTCTCTCTGTGTCAAATAAATAAATAAAATCCTTAAAAAAAATAATGCTTTTTTGTTAATGTTTAAGAAATCTTAGGGCGCCTGGGTGTTTCAGTTGATTAAGCATTGGACTCTGGCTCAGGTCATATTCTCAGTGTCATTTGATCGAGCCCCATATTGGGCTCTGTACTTGGTTTAGAGCCTGTTTAAGATTTTCTGTCTTTCTGTCTCCTCTCCATCTCCTGCTCGTGTTCTCTCTCTCACAAAACAAACAAACAAAAAACAACAAAAACCAAAAACCCCCCCAAAACTTATATTACTCTAATAATGTCTAGACAGTATGGTTTTTTCTAGGACTTTTATTCTGCCACTTTTCATATGTAAATATGTAATCCAATTGGAACTGACATTTTAATATGGTATGAAGAACGTTCAAGATTAATATATTTTCAGTCAACTAGATATCCAGTTGCCCTAACATTATATACTGAAAAGACCCTTCCTTCAACACTTGTAGTAGTTTAGTGGTATCTTGCTCAGATTCCTGTTTACCAAGCCAGTGAGTATACCCATACCTACAGATACTGTGTCAACAGTTCATAGCTGCTCCCCAGACCACTGCTCCTCTTTTAATGGGAACCATCTACCTCTGGCAGTTACATCTCCACTAAGGATGTTACTCAACCAGTGAATGACTAATGTAGGAGCACACAAGTCTGGCTTTTTTCCTCAGGAAGGGTTAACCTGTGGTGGGTTTATGCTTCTGAACCTCCTTCTGTAGATTAAGCCATGGCTAGCTTTCACCAAAGACTGCATTCCTGCTTGACTTCTTTTCCTTTTTTATTCTGCCTTATTCTCTCTCTGTAGAATTTTTTCCTGAAGGGCATTCTCTCAATAAATTATGTATACTACAGCCCTATTTCAGGCTCTGTTTTTAGGGAACTCAATCTAATATTTTTATTTTTAGAAATACTCCTAGGCAGTAGACTCTAAGAATGGGATCCCAGGTTGGATCACTTTCTGTCAGCATAATAGAATATCTCCTCATCAGTTATGATAATCTGTTATGATATATGGTAGAAGTACAGTTGTTGAGCCTTTTATCTATGGTGGATGGGGATGTGTACGTGGAAGAATTTTCACTGATTTGTTTATTATTTCTGGTGTTTGGAAGGTAGCAGAGAAAGAATACAAGAACTGTGAAACTGGGTGGCTATTGTTGATTTCTAATGAAAAGAGAATATCATAGGCTCAGTACAGTCAACCACCAATTTCAAGCAAGGTATGAGAGTTAGAGGACTTAGATTAGTTTCAAAATGACTTCATTTCCTACTAGTGAAGAAGAGATGGAGATGAAGATCAGCATAGGACCTTATTTTCAAGAATGGCAGAACTTTGAAAAAGGCTGAATTCTCAGCCTAGCCAAATCTATGCTAAAGATTAAGTCCCTGATAGGGAAATAGTGAGACCCTAAGACCTCATATGAGTTTATCTTGGTACATAAATTTGAGCATGTAGATTCTCTTGTGCTCTCTGTGTTTGCAAATGTGGCACCAACTCTCCACTGTAGGAAAAAGGAGTCTCTCTTTCTTGAAGATTGTCAGGCAAGCAGCAATATTATGTTGGTTCATCTCAGGATCTGCCCCTAATTCACCTTCTGATTATTAGACCAAGATGAGGATTAAATTTTTATCATGAACTAGCTAGGTATGTGCTGGGGAAACTATGGAGGAAATGATTATTATATCATTCAGTATTTACTGGAAGTCCTAGTTAATGTAGTAGGATAATTAATAAATGATAAATACATAAACAAACGAATGAACTCTGGGAACAAATAAGTCATTAAGTCAAGGTCATAGGAAGCAAGATGAATATATAAGAATCAGCTGCTTTCCTGTATATCTGTAACAAACATTTTCAACTTGAAGTTAAAATAATACTATTTATAACAAAAATTTAATATTTAGTTATAAATCTAAGAAAATATCTTCAAGGTCTATAAGAAGAAAGCTACGAAACCCTGATGAAATAAATCAAAGAAGATCTAAATAAATGTGGAGATATGCCATGTTCATTGATAGGAAGACACAAGATTATTAAGTCAGTACTTTCAAACTTGATCTATAGATTTGATACAATTTTGATCAAGATCCTAGCAAATTATTTTGTAGATATTGAAAAACTATAAAATTTATATGGAAAGGCAAAATACCCAGAATAAACAATACAATATTGAAGAAGAACAGAGTTCAAAGACTGATAATACCTGACTTAAAACTTACAATAAACCTGCAGTAATGAAGATAGTGGGGTATCAGCTAAAGAATGGACAAATAGATCAATGGAGCAGAATAGAGAGGCCAGAAAAAGACTCCTACAAATATAGTCAACTGGTTTTTGATGAAGGATCAAAGACAATTCAAAGGAAAAAACGTTTTTTTAAACAAGTGGTTCTGAAACAATCGGACATCCACATACAAAACAAGTCTAGGTGTAGATCTTATACCTTTTATAAAAATTAACTCAAAATGAATCATAGACCTAAAAGTAAAATGCAAACTATTAAACTTCTAGAGGATAACAGAGAATCTAGATGACCCTGGATTTGGTGATGACTTTTTAGATATATATCCCAAAAAATAACACATCAAAGAAAAACTTGGTAAATTGGACTACACTAAAGCTAAAAATTTCTCCATGAAAGACACTGTTAAGAGAATGAAAAGAAAAGTCACAAAGAAAATCTTTTCAGAACACATATTTGTAAAAAGACTTGAATCTAGTATATACAAAGAACTCTTCAAACTGTACAAGAAAACAACTACATTTAAAAATGGGTCCAATATCCAAAAGACTCCTCACCAAGGGAAATAATACAGATAGCAAATAAGTATATGAAAAGATACTCAACATAACATCATTAGGGAATTGCAAATTAAAATGATAGTAAGATACCACCTTACTACTAGATATCTATTAAAATGGTGAGCTAAATATGGTCTTGCCATATGATCCAGCTATTACACTCCTAGATGTTTAACCAAGTGAACTGAAAACTTATGTCAACACATAAAACTGTGCATGAATGTTTATAGTAATTTTATTCATAATTTCCAAATGCTGAAACCCACCAAGATGCCCTTCAGTAGGAAAATAGATGAACAAACCATAGTACAACATTTCCTATTCAGTGATATAGAGAAATGAGCTACTAAGCTATGAAAAGACATGGGTACATCTTAAATGTGTAGTGCTAAGTGAAAGAAGCCAGTCTGAAAAGACTGTACACTGTATGGTTTAATTATACAACTTGTGGAAAAGGCAAAACTATAGAGATGATAAGCAGTTCAGTAGTTTTTTTTTTTTTTAAAGATTTTATTTATTTATTTGACAGAGAGAAATCACAAGTAGATGGAGAGGCAGGCAGAGAGAGAGAGAGGGAAGCAGGGACCCGATGTGGGACCCGATCCCAGGACCCTGAGATCATGACCTGAGCCGAAGGCAGCGGCTTAAACCACTGAGCCACCCAGGCGCCCCAGCAGTTCAGTAGTTTCCAGGAGTTTAGGGGTGAGGTTGAATAGGGGAAGTATAAGGATGTTTTTGGGATCATGAAACTGTGTTTCATGTTGTTCTGGTGATGGATATGTGACATGTATTTGTCAAAACCCATAGAACTTTATAGCACAAAGAGTGAAACTTAATGTATACAATTAAAAAAGAATCATTTAGAAAGTGGAAGATGCCAGATGTAATAAGAATGTAACAAACCAATATAATTGCTCTATAAATGTATGAAGTAGTTTCACTGTAGGGGTGGTGGTGGTGGTGGAGAAACAGTGCTGACCTGTGTAACTTTGGAAATAAGTGGAGTCTGCAAAAGGAACTGTACTAAGGCACTTTAGTTGATAAAATTGTTTTTCACAGGGGTATAGATTAACAATTCTGAAACTACTATATATGCACACTGGAATTGAACAAATAAACAAATAAATGGCAGATGGTGGGAGCAAGGTGTGTCCCCATTGGAGGTTACAGATAAGCAAGGAGAGGAGGCTACAATGATCTAGAATGGGGTAATGATCTAGAGTAGGATCTAGTGTGACCTCATGTTTACCCTAATATAGACACAGATGGTAACATACAGAAATATTTATAATATATTTATAGATATGTGTATCTAAATATAGGTTAGTATAGACATATATTTTCTGGCTTTGTCAGTTGAGAAGTCCTAGAAGCTTTGATGTCTCAGTAGCAATGAGTGCATCTATCACCCAGATGTTTGTTTCTAGTATCATTCTCCAGTAAAAGGAACCAGGGTGCCATGCAGAAATGGCTGGCTCTAGGGCTGGGCAAATAATGTACAAGGTAAATCTGAAGTATCTCTTAGTGCTAGAAAGTAAGGAAGATTTCAAATTTAAAATCTCCCCCACAATGATAGGGGTATGTGATGTCAAAGGGACATAAAAACAAACTGAAAGACCTCCCACTGACCAAAACTGGAACAATTTGGGTAGTAAAATAAAGAAAATAGTAAAATATAAAAGAAATAATCATGAGTCCATATTGATATAGGTAAATTATTATTATTTTTAAAAGATTTTATTTATTTGTTTGACAGAGAGTTAGAGAGCACAAGCAGAGGGAGTGGCAGGCAGAAGAAGAGGGAGAAGCAGGCTCCTGCTGAGCAGGAAGCCTGTGTGGGACTCATCCCAGGATCCTAGGATCATGACCTGAGCTAAAGGCAGGCACTTAACTGACTGAGCCACCCAGGTGCCCATATATAGATAAATGATTGAATAAATAAATAAATTGGAGAAGAGACAAATCTCTCATGTAGAAAAATTCAAACAAGTTATGCATATACTTTACTATCAAGGAGGTGGAAGATAACTCCTCACTCCCTGTGTGTGGGCTGCACATAATGACTTCCTTCCAAAAGTATTGTATACAAAGGGGGAAAATAGCATCTTTAGTTGAGAATCCTGACAGCACTACCTCAAGCAAGTGATCAGGGTTAACATCAACAGTCAAAGTCATGTAGATAGTATGTGCCATCAGTATGATGTGGTGAGATTGGCACTTTGCCTCTGTGGTTTTCCTCTACCACACCCATAATGTCCATCTGATCATAAGAGAAACATCAGACAAATCTCTGTTGGCAGACGTTCTACAAAATACTGTACCAATACTCAAAGCTGTCAAGGTAGCCAAGACCAAAAGTCTCAAACTGTTAGAGGCTGAGAGGAACTTTGGGAGACCTGATGACTAAATGTAATGTGGTGTCCTAGAAGAGAAAAAGGACACTAAGTATAAACTAAGGAAATCTGAGTAGTATTGAATTTAGCTAATACAGTGTTTTGTGTTGGTCTCAGCTTATTATTAAATAGAAAACTATAGGCCCAAGGTGAACTCCCTTGCCCTTAGGGCAGCAAACCAAGATTTAATTGCAGTTTCTACCTCTCCAGAAGTGGAATTTTAAGTGAATCAACCTGGCATATTCTGGTCAGCACGAATGAGGTAATCTGTCACGTGGTCCCCCTCTGTCCTGGGCCCAAAGGAAGATGAGGTAATCTTCTTAATAGGACACCCTGGCCTTCTGGTTAAGAGAAGACGACCTGGCCTGAAACAGTATTTCTTTTCTTTTGCTAATAATGTCTTGCTCCACCCTCCTTCCTGTAAGAACCTTTCACTATGTACAACTCCCTTCTACTTGCTAGATGGGACGCTGCCTGATTCATGATTTGTTTAATAAAGCCAATTAGATCATCAAATTTAGTCCTTTGAATTATTGTTATGTAACAAATAACTGATGTTGTGGTTGAACCACACTTTATGGTTCTTACTATGTTTGCAAGATGCCCTTCAGCAACAATCATAAGGAAACTTTGAAAAAAAATAGAGATTTTATTACTTATTAAACCTGGAAATTACATAAAATACACTGGGCTACACAGTAAGGTTGAAGGTACAGAGAGAGAGAGCATATGGGCTAGGGGTTCTATTGTAACTGGGATTGAGGGTGGGGGCCTAGGGTTTCCACAGGGGTCGCTCTTACTTAGCAAATTTAAAATAAAACAGTGAGAATTTACAGTGGCAGGTAGGGGGGCAGGTGGAGAGGAAAGGCAAGTGGTCCAGTTGGTCAGTTATTGAAATCAAGCAGGATCTCTAAAACAAAGGAGCCTGGGATGGTGGGGGGAGGGAGACAGGTAGCCTGCCTTTTTATGCAATCCTGTGGCTGGCAATGTGTTTATTAAAGATAGCCCCTTTTATTTATTTATTTATTTATTTTAGATAAAACGAAATTTATTTATTTGACAGACAGAGATCACAAGTAGGCAGAGAGGCAGGCAGAGAGAGAGGAGGATGCAGTCTCCCTGCTGAGCAGAGAGCCCAATGCAGGGCTCGATCCCAGGACCCTGGAATCGTGACCTGAGCCGAAAGCAGAGGCTTTAACCCACTTGAGCCACCCAGGGGCCCTAAGATAGCCCCTTTTAAATGGGTGCCTCAGCAATCAAAGCTTAAATCAGGCACAGGCATTACAAAAAAGAAAAACAATGGTCTGGCTTACACTATATAATAATGTACCAATATAGTTCAATGATTATTATAACTGTAGCATAAAGTTATAGGATCTTAATAATAGGTAAAACTGAATATGGAATATATGAGAACTTGCTAAACCATCTTCATAATTTTAAGTATAATGTTAGCTTTTTTTTGTTTGGTAGATGTTCTTTATCAAGTTGAGGAAGTCCCTCCTCTATTTGTAGTTTTCTGAGGGTTATTATTAAGAATTTTGTAAAATGCTTTTTTGTGTGACAATTGGTATGAACACTTATTTTTCCAATTTCACCTATTGATGTGGCAGTACATTGATTTTTTTAAAAGTTAAATTGGTCTTGCATAATTGAAATAAATCACACTTGGTTGTGTTGTATAATTCTTTTTATGAATTGTAAGATTTAATTTGCTAGTATTTTGTTAAGGATTTTTATATCTATGTTCATTAGAGATACTGATCTGTAGCCTTCCTTTCTTGTAGTGTATTTAGTTTTGGTATTAGGATAATACTGGCATTAAAGAATGAATTAGAAAGTGTTCCTTCTGCTCCAACTCTTTGAAAGTAACTGAAGAAGTGGTATTATTCCTCTTTAAATGTTTGATATAATTCACCAGTAAAACAATATTAGTCTAGGGTGTTTTCTTTTTTGGAAGTTTTTAAATTATTGATTTTGATTTAGCTGATATAGCGATATTCAGGTTATCTGGTTATCCTTGTGTAAATTTTGGTGGTTTGCATCTTCAAGGAATTGGCCAGTTTCATCTATGTTACCAAATTCATGGGCATAGAGTTATTAGTGGTATTCCTTTACTACCCTTTGATTATCCATGGGATTAGTAATGTGACCTTTACTTCATTTTTTTAATTTCTAGGTTTTTTTTTTTAAAGATTTTATTTATTTATTTGACAGAGAGAGATCACAAGTAGGCAGAGAGGCAGGCAGAGAGAGAGGAAGGGAAGCAGGCTCCCTGCTGAGCAAAAAGCCCGATGCAGGACTTGATCCTAGAACCCTGGGATCATGGCCTGAGCTGAAGGCAGAGGCTTTAACCTACTGAGCCACCCAGGTGCCCCTTAATTTCAAGTTTTTAAGTTAAATTCTAGTTAGTTAACATATATGGTAAAATTGGTTTCAGATGTAGAATTTAGTGATTCATCACTTATATATAAAACCCAGTGCTCATCACAAGTGCTTTCCTTAATACTCATCAGCCATTTAGCCCACCCCCCACCGACCTCTCCTCCATCAACCCTCAGTTTTTTCTCTATAGTTAAGAGTCTCTTATTTTTTGCTTCCCTCTCTCTCTCTCTTCTTCCCCCTCCCCTATGTTTATCTATTCTGTTTCCTAAATTCCACATATGAGTGAAATCATATGGTATTTGTCTTTCTCTGACTGACTGAATTTGTTTAGCATAATACAGTCTAGCTTCATTCATGTCATTGCAAATGGCAAGATTTCATTCTTTTTGATGGCTGGGTAATGTTTCATTGTATGTGTATACCACATCTTCCTTACCTATTAATCAGTCCATGGACATTTAGGCTGTTTTCATAGTTTGGCTGTTGTTGATAATGCTATAAATATGGGGGTGCATGTGTCCCTTTGAATCAGTACTTTTGTATCCTTTGGGTAAATACCAGGTAGTGCAATTGCTGAGCCAGAGGGTAGTTCTATTTTTAACTCTCTGAGGAACTTCCATACTGTTTTCCTGAGTGGCTATACCAGGTTACATTCCTTCAAACAGTGTAAGAGGGTTTCCCTTTCTTTGCATCCTCACCAACATCTTGTTTCCTGTGTTGTCAATTTCAGCCATTCTGACAGAGGTGTGTAGTGGTATCTCATTGTGGTTTTGATTTGTATTGGCCCAATGATAAGTGATGTTGAGCATCTTTTCATGTGTCTATTAGCCATCTGGTTGTCTTTGGAAAATTTGTTTGTTCATGTCTTCTACCCATTTCTTAACTGGATTATTTGTTTTTTGGGGAGTTGAGTTTGGTAAGTTCTTTATAGATTTTTGGATACTGACCCTTTATCAGATATTTCCTTTGCAAATATCTTCTCCCATTCTGTAGGCTTTTAGTTTTTTTGATTGTTTCTTTTGGTGTGCAAAAGCTTTCCATCTTGTTGAAATTCTAATAGTTTATTTTTGCTTTTGTTTCCCTTGCCTCTGGATACTTGTCTAATAAGAAGTTGCTGTGGTCAAGGTCAGAGAGGTTGCTGCTTCTTTTCTCCTCTAGATTTTGATGGTGTCTTGTCTCACATTTATGCCTTTCATCCATTTTGATTTTGTGTGTGTTTGTGTGTGTGTATGTATGGTGTAAGGAAGTGGTTCAGTTTCATTTTTCTGCATGTTGCTGTCCAGTTTTCCCCACACCATTTGTTGAAGATACTTTTTTCCACCGGATATTCTTTCCTGCTTTGTCAAAGATTAGTTGACCATATAGTTGTGGGTCCATTTCTGGGTTTCTCTGTTCTGTTCCATAGATCTATGTTTCTGTTTTTGTGTCAGTTGTTTTTGTGTCGATGACTACAGCTTTTTTAAAAAAATTTTTTTTATTTCTTTTCAGCGTAACAGTATTCATTGTTTTTGCACCACACCCAGTGCTCCATGCAATCCGTGCCCTCTCTAATACCCATCACCTGGTTCCCCCAACCTCCCACCCTCAGGTTGTTTTTCAGAGTCCATAGTCTCTCATGGTTCACCTCCCCTTCCAATTTCCCTCAACTCACTTCTCCTCTCCATCACCCCTTGTCCTCCATGCTATTTGTTATGCTTCACAAATAAGTGAAACCATATGATAATTGACTCTCTCTGCTTGTCTTATTTCACTCAGCATAATCTCTTCCAGTCCTGTCCATGTTGCTACAAAAGTTGGGTATTCATCCTTTCTGATGGAGGCATAATACTCCATAGTATATATGGACCACATCTTCCTTATCCATTCATCCGTTGAAGGGCATCTTGGTTCTTTCCAGACTTTGGTGACTGTGGCCATTGCTGCTATAAATATTGGGGTAGAGATGGCCCTTCTTTTCACTCCATCTGTATCTTTGGGGTAAATACCCAGTAGTGCAATTGCAGGGTCATAGGGAAGCTCTATTTTTAATTTCTTAAGGAATCTCCATACTGTTTTCCAAAGTGGCTGCACCAACTTGCATTCCCACCAACAATGTAAGAGGGTTCCCCTTTCTCCACATCCTCTCCAACACATGTTGTTTCCTGTCTTGCTAATTTTGACTGCAGCTTTAAATCTAGAATCGTGATGCTTCCAGCTTTGCTTTTCTTTTGAGATTGCTTTGAATATTTGTTTTTTTTGTGGTTCCATACAAATTTTAGGATTGTTTATTCTAGTTCTGCAAGAAATGATGGTGGTGTTTTGATAGGGATTCTGTTAAATACGTGATTGCATTGGGTAGCAAAGACATTTTTTAAAAAAGATTTTGTTTATTCGTTTGACAGAAAGATAGAGAGTACAAGCAGGCAGAGCAGCAGGGATAGGGAAAAGCAAGCTGTCTGCTGAGCAGGGAGCCTGATGTGAGTCTCGATCCCTGGACCCCAGGATCATGACCTGACCTGAAGGCAGCCACTTAATCAACTGAGCCACCCAGGTGCCACAGCAAAGACATTTTAATATTTGTTTTTCCAATCCATGAGCATGGCATTCTTTTACATTTGTTTGTGTCCTCTTCAATTTCTTTTGTAAGTGCTCTATAGTTTTCAGAGTATAGATCTTTAACCTCTTTGGTTAGGTTTATTCCTAGGTATCTTATTGTTTTTTGGTGTAGTTGCAAATGGGATTGATTCATAGGTATCTTTTTCTTCTGGTTTGTTATTGGTGTATAGACATGCAACAGAGTTCTGCTCATTGATTTTATATCCTGCAACTTTGCTGAATTCATGTGTGAGTTCTAGCTATTTTCTGATAGAGTCTTTCAGGTTTTCTACATAGAGTATCATGTCTTCTGCGAATAGCAAAAGTCTGACTTCTTCCTTGCCAATTGGATGCCTTTTATTTCTTTTTGTTTTGTGATTGCTGAGGCTAAAACTTTCAGTATTATGTTAAATAGTAATGGTGCGAGTGGACATTCTTGTCTTGTTCCTGACCATAGAGGAAAGGCTCTCAATTTCTCCCCATTGAGGATATATTAGCTGTGTGTCTTTTGTATATACCTTTATGATATTGAGATATGTTCCATCTATTCTTACTTTGTTGAGGGTTTTTATCAAGAAAGGATGCTGTATTTTGTCAGATAGTTTTTCTGCATCTAGTGAGAGGATCATATGGTTCTTATCCTTTCTTTTTTTTTCTTATCATTTCTTTTATTAATGTGATGTATCATGTTGATTTGATTTGTGACACCCCTGCAGCTCAGGGATAAATCCCACTTGATCATGGTGAATAATCCTTTTAATGTACTGTTGAATTTGACTTGCTGGTATTTTATTGAGAATTTTTGCATCCATGTTTCTCAGGGAAATTGGCCTGTAATTCTACTTTGTAGTGTAGTCTTTGGTTTTGGAATGAAGGTAATGCAGGTCTTGTAGAAGGTGTTTGGAAGTTTTCCTTCCATTTCTATTTTTTGGAACTGTTTCAGAAGAATAGGTATTAACTCTTCTTTAATGTCTGGTAGAATTTCCCCTGGGAATCTTACCTGCCCTGGATTTTGTTTGTTGAGAGATTTTTGATTACAGATTCAATTTGTTTGCTGGTTATGGGTCTGTTCAAATTTTCTATTTCTTCAGTTTTGATATCTCGTAGGTTTCTAGGAATTTGTCCATATCTTCCAGGTTGCCCAGTTTGTTGGCATATAATTTTTCATAGTATTATCTTATAATTGTTTGTATTTCTGTGGCGTTGGTTGTGATCTCACCTCTTTCATTCATGATTTTATCTATCTGAGTCCTTTCTCTTTTTGAAAAGTCTGGCTATGTGCTTATCAATGTTATTAATTCTTTCAAAGAACCAGCTCTTAGTTTCATACTGTTTTTGTTGTTGTTGTTTGTTTGTTTCTATATCATTTTTTCTGCTCTGACCTTTATTTCTCTTCATCTGCTGGTTTTAGGCTTTGTTTGCTGGTTCTTCTGTAGCCCTTTTTGGTATAAGGTTAGGTTGTATATTTGAGACTTTTCTTGCTTTTTGAGGAGCTGCCTGTATTGCAAAATACTTCCCTCTTATGACTGCTTTTGCTGCATTCCAGTTGTTTTGAACTGTTATATTTTCATTTGCATTTGCTTCCATGTATTTTTAAAAATTACTTCTTTAATATCCTGATTAACCCATTCATTCTTTAATAGGATTTTAAAAAAAATATCCATGTATTTGTGGTCTTTTAAAATTTTTTCTTGAGGTTGACTTCAAGCTTCATAGCATTGTGGTCTAAAAATATGCAAGGTATCATCTTAATTTTTTGTAATGGTTGAGGCCTGATTTGTGACCCAGTATGTGATCTTTTCTGGGGAATATTTCATGTGCACTTGAGAAGAAAGTGTATTCTGCTGCTTCAGGATGAAATGCTCTAAATATATCTGTTAAGTCCATCTGGTCCATTGTGTCATTCAAAGCCTTTGTTTCCTTGTTGATTTTTCTGCTTAGATAGTCTGTCTATTGCTGTAGGTGGGATGTAAAAGTCCCCTACTATTATTGTATTATTATAAATGTTTATGTTTATTATTTATAGTATATTTATATTGTTTATGCATATTATTAATTGATTTAGATATTTACATGCTCCCATGTTGGGGGCATAAATATTTATAATTGTTAGATCTTCCTCATGGGAAGATCTCTTAATTATGATATAATGTCCTTCTTTATCTCTTGTTACAGTCTTTGCTTTAAAATTTAGTTTTTCTGATACAAGGGTGGCTACTCTGGCTTTATTTTGATGTCCATTAGCATGATAGATGGTTCTCTTTCCCTTCACTTTTCAATTTACAGTGTCTTTAGGTCCAAAATGAGTCTTTTATAGGAAGCATATAGGTGGATCTTGTTTTTTAATTCATTCTGATACCCAATGTCTTTTGATTGGAGCATTTAGTCCTTTTATATTTAGAATGACTTTTAAAAAAGATTTTATTTATTTATTTGAGATCACAAGTAGGCAGAGAGGCAGGCAGAGAGAGAGAGGAGGAAGCAGGCTCCTGACGGAGCAGAGAGCCCCATGTGGGGCTTGATCCCAGGACCCTGGAATCACGACCTGACCTGAAGGCAGAGGCTTAATCCACTGAGCCACCCAGGCACCCCTAGAGTGATTATTGAAAGATATGAATTTAGTGTCATTATATTACATGTAGAGTTGGTATTTCTGGTGATGTTCTCTAGTCCTTTCTAGTCTTTGTTTCTTCTCCCGACCCCGCCTTCACTCGAAGAGTCCCCCTTAAAATTTCTTACAGGGTTGGTTTAGTGGTCATGGACATCTTTAGTTTTTGTTTGTCTGGGAAACTCTTTATCTCTTCTTCTATTGTGAATGACAGCTTAACTGGATAAAGAATTCTTGACTGCATATTTTTCCCATTCAACATGTTTAATATTTTCTTCCACTCCTTTCTGGTCTGCCAGATTTTGGTGGCAGATCTGCTGTAAACCTGATCTGTCTTCCTTTGTAAGTGAAGGACTTTTTTTCCCCTTTCTCCTTTCAGGATTCTTTCCTTGTCTGTGTATTTGACTATGACATGCCTTAGGAATTTAATGAGTATTCTCTGTGCTTCTTGGATTCTGATTTCTGTGTCCTTTCCTGGATTAGGAAAGTTTTCAGCTATAATTTTATTTATTTATTTGAGAGAGAGAGAGAGGGAACATGAGCCGGTGGGGAGGAGCAGAGGGAGAACCACACCCCCTGCTGAGCAGGGAGGCAGATGTGTGGCTCAATCCTGGGACTCCAGGATCATGACCTGAACTGAAGGCAGACATTTGACTGACTGAGCTAACCAGGCACCCTTCAGTTATGATTTTTTTGAGTAAACTTTCTGCCCCTTTTTCTCTGTCTTCATCTTCTGGGACTCTTATGATACAAATGATATTATGGTTTAATAAGTCATTGAGTTCCCTAAGTCTGACTTCATGGTCCATTACCTTTTTTCCCCCTCTTCATTTCAGCTTTATTATTTTCTATAATTTTATGTTCTGTATCAGTGATTCACTCCTTTGCTTCGTCCATTCTCATTTTTATGTCCTCCACTTGGGATTGCATCTCAGTGGTAGCATTTTTAATTTCAGCCTGACTAGATTTACCTCTTTTATCTCTGAGGTAAGGGATTCTCTAGTGTCCTCTATGCTTTTTTCAAGCCCTGCTAGTATCCTTATAACCATTGTTTTAAATTCTAGTTCAGACATCTTACTTGTATCTGTATTGATTAAATTCCTGGCTGTGAGTACTATCTCCTGTTCTTTCTTTCTTTCTTTTATTTCCCCTAAGGTTGTGATCTCGCTGTGGTGAGATAGAGCCCTGCCTTAGGGTCTGTGCTCAGCATGGAGTGTGCCTGAGACTATCTTTCTTTCTCCCTCTGTCCCTCCACTGCATGTGCTCTCTCTCTCCCTAAAATAAATAATTAATTGTTAAATAAGGAAATAGAAATTTTAAAAAATGATAAAAAAGGGTGCCTGGGTGGCTCAGTGGGTTAAGCTGCTGCCTTCGGCTCAGGTCATGATCTCAGGGTCCTGGGATCGAGTCCCACATCGGGCTCTCTGCTCAGCAGGGAGCCTGCTTCCTCCTCTCTCTCTCTGCTCGCCTCTCTGCCTACTTGTGATCTCTCTCTGTCAAATAAATAAAATCTTTATAAAAAATGATAAAAAAGAGTTGAGAATGAGAAAATAAATGAAAAAAAAAAAAAGAATAAAAGTACAAAGGAAGCTAATGCTTTCCCCTAGAGATGAAGCTTTGTAGTACCCTATGAACAATAGACTTTGTGTGAGTGAGTTGTTTGTGTTGGTCTCCCAGGGGAGGGGCCTGTTGTGCTGATTCTCAGGTGGACTTGCCCTAGTCCAAATGTGCCTCCATGTTGCACAGGTGGGACTTGGTGTAGAGTTCTGGACTCCAGTAGGAGGTGCTTTTTTGCTCCTGAAGATTTTCACATCTAATGGGTAGGATGAATATGGTGGCACCCCTCTCTCTAGCCCTGGAGCTGAAAGGTTGTATGCTCCCCTCTTTGGTGAGCCCTTGCAGGAGAGCAGTCAATGACGTTTGTTTGCCTGGTTCCCATTAGAACCCTGCATTCACCCTGCCTGTGTCTGAGCTTTATTATCTCAGCTGTGTGGCTGAGTTTCAAAACTCCAAATTTTAGGGACTCCCACTGTGCAGACCTACACTGGTCCTCTCAGGAAGGGTCTCACCACACTTCTGCCATTTGCCAGACCATCCCAGGAAAGCAGTTCCACAGCCATGCAGTGGTGCGTAGGTTATGGCAACACAGAGCAGAAAGAGCAAAAATTAGTCTATTTTTGCTTCCATTTTTCACACCACATTTCTCATCCCTAACTCTGTATTTGGGGGTTTTCTCATTCTTGGTTAGGGGAGCTACTGCCTTTGCTGGAAAGTGCTCTTGTCATTGTTTTCTAGTAATATTGTATGTATTTAGTAATTCTGCTTTCTTCTAGTTCATTTATTCTTGCATTGATAGTTTATTCTGTTCAGTCCTACTTCTGTTCTGTTCTGTTCTATTATACTTGCTGTTCTCTGCCAGCTTCCACACTCCTATGCCTGGGAATAGTGCAGTACTTAAGCACAATCTGTTCTTCTTGTGACCCAGGGGATGCTCAGACCACAGTGTTACACCTGGGATTCTGCCCTGCTTTGCCACTTGAGCACCTTTAAGTCAGGCACTTACACCACTGTAGAAGATCCTAAAAGTTCTGATTTTGTGCTCTGCTGCTTATAGTACTTTGCAGTAGCCTCTATAAGCTGGCTCCCTCCACTTGCAGTATCCACAACTTCCCCAAATTCAAGTATCTCCACCTCCTACCTTCCAAACAGTGGTCACCTTTTTACCTGTAGACTTGGAATTTTTGTTCTCTCAGACCTCTGATTTATTTCTTGGGTGTTCAGAATGATTTGATAACTATTTAGCTGTATTTAAGAGACAAGATAAGCTTAGGGTCCCTCTAATCCTCTGCCATCTTAATTCCTCTCTGTATCCACTTTAAATATTTCAAATTTGATGATGACCTCAGCTTCTCCACTGGGGCATTGGCAGTCCTAAGTATTGCTTTCATATTTTTTCTTTTGATAGCATTTAATACTCTAGATTTCCTTAGAAGTTTTGAAAAGTCGTATTTTTGGTTCCATTTAGTGTGATATTTTAAATATTTCTTGAGATTTCTTCTTTAAGCCATCTGTTATTTAGAAGCATGTTGCCCAGTTTTCAAATATTTGGGTATTTTCCAGCCATCTTTCCGTTGTCGATATCTACTGCATCCATTGTAGTTTGAGAACATACTTTGTATGATTTTTATTCTTTTTTAACATGTTAAGATTATTTAATGGTTCAGAATTGTGGTCTATCTTGGTGAACATTGCATGAAAGCTCAAAAATAATGTTTTGTTTGATGGAGTATTCTATAAATGTCAATTAGATCCAGCTGATTGATGATGCTGTTGAGTTCAACTCTGTCCTTTATGATTTTCTGCCTCCTTGCAGTCAATTACTGACAGAGGGGTATTAAAGTCTCCAGTTATAATAATGGATTTGTTGGCTTTTCATTGCCACTTTATCAGTTTCTGCTGCATGTATTTGACACTGTTGTTAGGTATATACATGTTTGGGATTGTTATATCTTCGTGTGTGTGTGTTTTGGGGGAATTGCTGGGTCATCTGATAATTTGGTTTAACTTTTTGAAGAGTCATCAAACTGTTTTCCATAGTGGCTGTTATGTCTTCTTGGAGAATTGACCCCTTTTTTATTAGTAATACCCATCCCTAATAATTAGTAATACCCGTCCCTAATAATTTTCCTTGTTCTGCAATCAACTTTATTTGAAGCTATTGTAGCTATTCTAGCTTGCTTTGATTGGTGTTAGTATGGATAGTTTTCTCCATCCCTTTACTTTTCACTTATCTGAGTCCTTAAATTTTTCATGGGTTTTGTGAGACAACATAAAGTTGGATCTTGTTTTTTTTTTGCTTTAAATCTATTTTGACAATTGTAATCTTTTAACTCGTGTATCAGTATTATTTGCATTAAAAGTGAATACTGAGACCTCGCTCAGTGTCCATGGGTGGCATGAAGATGGGACTGCTGGAGGCTCTCTACTGACTGGACTCCCAGTGCTGAAGCGGAGGCCATGGACACTCCCAGCATTCAGCTCTTAACTCAAGCATGTGTGCTGTCTTGGTAGCAGAAGTTTTCTTGTTTCAGAAATCTGAGTCTTAACTGTAACTTGTCCCTGATGATTTAAAATGGCACAACTGGGAGGAGACAAGATGGCCGGGAAGTAGGAGGAGGCACCGTTTCAACCTGTACCCTAAAGTGAGCAGATTACCTACCAAAGAACTCCAATCGCCTATGAAATCAGCCTGAGATCAGAATTATACACGTCTGGATCTCTATAGGGCAGAAAACACCAGTGGGCAGTGTTTCTGTGTATTTGTGTTTGTCCTGATTTTATTTATTTATTTGAGAGAGAGGCAGTGAGAGAGAGCGTGAGCGAGGAGAACGTTACAGGGAGAAGCAGACTCCCCATGGAGCTGGGAGCCCGATGCGGGACTCAGTTCCGGGACTCTGGGATCATGACCTGAGCCAAAAGCAGTCGTCCAACCAACTGAGCCACCCAGGCATCCCTAGTATATAAATCTTATACTTGGGGTTCTTTTTGATGAGGTTCTTCCTTTTTTTTGCTTATATATATATAGTTTTTTTCTCTTGTCATATACTTTTATCAGTCTTTTTTTTTTTTTTTTTTTGTCTGTTTTTGTTTGTATACTTCATAAATCTTACCTTGGGGCCCATTTGGGCTGAGTGTTCTCTTTTATCTTCCCTTTCTTTCCTGTCTCTCTCTCTCTTTTTTTTCTTTTTCTTTTCGTTTTTCTCTCATTTGGGTGGGCAATCCTGAGTGCTCAGAAGCATTCCAGGGTGCACTTTGACTGCACCACGGTCGATACATCCAGCTACATCTGTTCAGTCATCTCTAACCAAAATGACAAGGAGGAGGAATGCCCAACAGAAGAAAGGCCTTTTCTTCAGAGGATGGGCCTTTTACAACAGAGCTAATGGCTATCGACATAGACAATATGTCAGAAAAGGAATTCAGGCTAACAGTTATCTAGGCAATAGCTAGGTTGGAGAAAGCCATGGATGACCAAATGGAATTGTTTAGGGCAGAACTGAAAGCCACCAGGGATGATCAAAATGCTGTCAATGAGTTCCAATCTAATCTAAATTCTCTAAAAGCTAGGGTAACTGAGACAGAAGATAGAATTAGTGATCTGGAGGACAAACAGATAGAGAGAAAAGATCAGGAGGAAGCCTGGAACAAACAGCTTAGAAGCCATGAAAACAGAATCAGGGAAATAAATGATGCCATGAAACGTTCCAACATCAGAATTATTGGAATCCCTGAAGGGGAGGAGAAAGAAAGAAGTCTAGAAGATATAGTGGAACAAGTTGTCCATGAAAATTTTCCCAATCTCATGAATGGAACCAGCGTTCATGTACTAGAGGCCGAAGGGTTTCCCCCCAAGATTACAGATTCTTGAAAGTCCTCGAGACACCTAATAGTAAGAATGAAGAAATACTTGTAGGCAGACCCTCTTGAAAGCAGCTAGGACAAAGAAGCTCCTTACGTACAGAGGAAAGCCCATCAGAGTAACATCAGACCTGTCCACAGAAAGGGCTGGCAAGATATATTCAGGGCACTAAATGAGAAGAACATGCAGCCAAGAATACTTTATCCAGCAAGACTGACATTCAAAATGGATAGAGAGATAAAGAGTTTCCAAGACCAGCAAGGCTTAAAAGAGTATGCAACCACCAAGCCAACACTGCAGGAAATATTAAGGGGGGGTTCTATAAAAGAGGAAAAATCCTAAGAATAGCATTGAGCAGAAATATAGAGACAATCTACAGAAAGAAAGACTTCAAAGGTAACACAATGTCAATAAAAACGTATCTATCAATAATCACTCTCAATGTGAATGGCCTAAATGTGCCCATCAAACGACACAGGGTTGCAGATTGGATAAAATGACAGGACCCATCCATATGTTGTCTACAAGAGACCCATTTTGAACCTAAAGATACACCCAGACTGAAAGTGAAGGGATGGAGAAGCATCTTTCATGCCAGTGGACCTCAAAAGAAGGCCGGGGTAGCGATTCTCATATCAGATAAATTAGATTTTAAACTAAAGACTGTAGTCAGAGATACAGAAGGACACTACATAATTCTTTTTTTTTTTTTTAAGATTTTATTTATTTATTTGACAGACAGATCACAGGTAGGCAGAGACACAGGCAGAGAGGAGGCAGAGAGGAGGAAGCAGGCCCCCTGCCGAGCAGAGAGCCTGATGCGGGGCTCGATCCCAGGACCCTGAGATTATGACCTGAGCTGAAGGCAGAGGATTAACCCACTGAGCCACCCAGGCGCCCCGACACTACATAATTCTTAAAGGGACTATTCACCAAGGTGATCTAACAATTATAAATATCTACGCCCCCAATATGGGAGCAGCCAATTACATAAGAAAACTATTAATCAAGATAAAGAGTCATATTGATAGGAATACATTAATAGTAGGAGATCTTAACACACCTCTCTCAGAAATAGATCATTGAAGCAGAAAATCAATAAAGAAACAAGAGCATTGAATGATACTTTGGACCAGATGGACCTCATAGATATATACAGAACTTTCCACCCTAAAACAACAGAATACTCATTCTTTTCAAGTGCACATGGAACCTTCTCAAGAATAGACCACATACTGGGTCACAAATCAGGACTCAACTGATACTAAAAGACTGAGATTATTCCCTGCACATTCTCGGATCACAATGCTTTGAAACTGGAGCTCAATCACAAGGAAAAGTTCGGAAGGAACTCAGACACCTGGAAACTAAAGACCACCTTGCTTAAGAATGCTTGGATCAACAAGGAGATCAAAGAACTTAAACAATTCATGGAAACCAATGAGAATGAAGACACCTTGGTCCAAAACCTATGGGATACAGCAAAGGCGGTCCTAAGGGGAAAATACATATCCATCTAAGCCTCCCTCAAAAAAATTGAAAAATCCAGAATACACCAGCTGTCTCTACACCTTAAAGAGCTGGAGAATCAATAACAAATCAAACCAGCTCCACACGTAAGAAGGGAAATAATCAAGATTAGAGCAGAGATCAATGAGGTAGAAACCAGAGATACAGTAGAACGTATCAATGAAACTAGAAGCTGGTTTTTTGAAAGAATCAATAAGATCAACAAACCATTGGCCACACTAATCCAAAAGAAAAAAGAGAAAGCCCAAAATTCATAAAATTATGAATGAAAAGGGAGAGATCACAACTAACACCAAGGAAGTAGAAACAATCATCAGAAGTTATTATCAACAGTTATATGCCAATAAGCAAAGCAACCTAGATGAAATGGATGTATTCCTAGAAAACTATAAGCTCCCAAAATTGAACCAGGAAGAAATTGACAACCTGAATAGACCGATATCTAGTAACGAGATTGAAGCAGTGATCAAAAACCTCCCAAAAAACAAGAGCCCAGGACCTGATGGATTCCCTGGGGAATTCTACCAAACTTTCAAAGAAGAAATAACACCTATTCTCCTGAAGCTGTTTCAAAAAATTGAAGCAGAAGGAAAATTTCCAGACTCTTTTTATGAAGCCAGCATTACCCTGATCCCCAAACCACGCAAAGACCCTACCAAAAAGGAGAATTTCAGACCAATATCACTGATGAATATGGATGCTAAGATTCTCAACAAGATCCTAGCAAACAGGATCCAACAGCATATTAAAAAGATTATCCACCATGACCAGGTGGGATTCATCCCTGGGTTACAAGGATGGTTCAACATTCACAAAACAATCAATGTGATAGAACAAATCAATAAGAGAAGAGAGAAGAACCACATGGTCCTCTCAGTTGATGCAGAAAAAGCATTTGACAAAATCCAACATCCATTCCTGATTAAAACACTTCAAAGTATAGGGATAGAGGGGACATTCCTGAACTTTATAAAATCTATCTATGAAAGACCCACAGCAAATATCATCCTCAATGGGTAAAAGCTTGCATCCTTCCCATTGAGATCAGGAACACGACAAGGATGCCCACTCTCACCACTCTTGTTCAACATAGTATTAGAAGTCCTAGCAACAGCAATCAGACAACAAAGAGAAATAAAATGTATCCAAATTGGCAGTGAAGAAGTCAAAGTCTCTCTCTTCGCAGATGACATGATTCTTTATGTGGAAAACCCAAAAGACTCTACCCCCAAACTACTAGAACTCATAAAACAATTCAGTAACGTGGCAGGATGCAAAGTTAATGTACAGAAATCAGTGGCTTTCTTATACACTAACAATGAAAATACAGAAAGGGAAATTAGAGAGTCAATTCCATTTACTATAGCACCAAGAACCATAAGATACTTGGGAATAAACCTAACCAAAGAGGTAAAGGATCTGTACTCGAGGAACTACAGAACACTCATGAAAGAAATTGAAGAAGACACAAAAAGATGGAAGACCATTCCATGCTCTTGGATCAGAAGAATAAACATTGTTAAAATGTCTATACTGCCTACAGCAATCTATACTTTTAATGTCATTCTGATAAAAATTCCACTGGTATATTTCAAAGAGCTGGAACAAATAATCCTAAAATTTGTATGGAATCAGAAGAGACCCCGAATCGCTAAGGAAATGTTGAAAAACAAAAATAAAACTGGCGGCATCACGTTACCTGATTTCAAGCTTTACTACAAAGCTGTGATCACCAAGACAGCATGGTACTGGCATAAAAACAGACACATAGACCAGTGGAACAGAGTAGAGAGCTCAGATATGGACCCTCAACTCTATGGTCAAATAATCTTCGACAAAACAGAAAAAATATACAGTGGAAAAAAGACAGTCTCTTCAATAAATGCTGCTGGGAAAACTGGACAGCTATATGTAGAAGAATGAAACTCAACCATTCTCTGACACCATACACAAAGATAAACTTGAAATGGATAAAAGACCTCAACGTGAGACAGGAATCCATCAGAATCCTAGAGGAGAACATAGGCAGTAATCTCTTCGATATCAGCCACAGCAACTTCTTTCAAGATATGTCTCCAAAGGCAAAGGAAACAAAAGTGAAGATGAACTTTTGGGACTTTATCAAGATCAAAAGCTTCTGCACACCTGTACCCCTGGGGATAAAAATATATGTTTATAAAAAATAAAAAATTAAAAAAAAAAAAAAAAAAGCTTCTGCACAGCCAAGGAAACAGTCAAGAAAACAAAGAGTCAACCCACGGAATGGGAGAAGGTATTTGCAAATGACAGTACAGACAAAAGGGTGATATCCAGGATCTATAAAGAACTCCTCAAACTCAACACACACAAAACAGATAATCATATCAAAAAATGGGCAGAAGACATGAACAGACACTTCTCCAATGAAGACATACAAATGGCTATCAGAGACTCGAAAAAATGTTCATCATCACTAGCCATCAGAGAGATTCAAATAAACCACATTGAGATACCACCTTACACCAGTTAGAATGGCCAAAATTAGCAAGACAGGAAACAACATGTGTTGGAGAGGATGTGGAGAAAGGGGAACCCTCTTACACTGTTGGTACAAATGCAAGTTGGTGCAGCCACTTTGGAGAACAGTGTGGAGATTCCTTAAGAAATTAAAAATAGAGCTTCCCTATGACCCTGCAATTGCACTACTGGGTATTTACCCCAAAGATACAGATGTAGTGAAAAGAAGGGCATCTGTACCCCAATGTTTATAGCAGCAATGGCCATGGTCACCAAACTGTGGAAAGAACCAAGATGCCCTTCAACGGATGAATGGATAAGGAAGATGTGGTCCATATACATTATGGAGTCTTATGCCTCCATCAGAAAGGATGAATACCCAACTTTTGTAGCAACATGGACAGGACTGGAAGAGATTATGCTGAGTGAAAAAAGTCAAGCAGAGAGAGTCAATTATCATATGGTTTCACTTATTTGTGGAGCATAACAAATAACATGGAGGACAAGGGGAGATGGAGAGGAGAAGGGAGTTGAGGGAAATTGGAAGGGGAAGTGAACCATGAGAGACTATGGACTCTGAAAAACAACCTGAGGGTTTTGAAGGGGTGGGGGGTGGGAGGTTGGGGGAACCAGGAGATGGGTATTAGGGAGGGCACAGATTTCATGGAGCACTGGATGTGATGCAAAAAGAATGAATACTGTTACACTGAAAAGAAATAAATAATTAAAAAAAGTGACTACTGATATAGGTGAATTAATATCTGCTATGTTGACAACTGTTTTCTATTTCTTGCATTTGTTCTTTGTTTCTCTCTTCCCCTGATTTAAACTGGTCACATTATATGATTCTCTTTTATCTCCTCTTTTAGCAAATCTGTTATGTTTCTTTAAAAAATTTAGTTATTTCCTTGTAGTTTGTAATATACATATTTAATCTAAGTCTACCTTCAAAGAATATGTGCAGTGATGATAACTCATAACTGTGTTCCCAGTTTCCCTCTCTAGTTTCCTGTGACAGAGTGACCATCCGTTTTACTTACCAGTATGCTCTAATTACCCAATAGATTGTTACTATTGTTAATTTAGACAGTTGCATTTTAGGTTAATTAAGAATAAAAATAACATTATTTTGCTTTAACTTATTCCTTCACTGATGCTCTTCTTTTTCTTATGTATCCAACTTTCTGACCTCTATAATTTTCCTTTTGCCTGAAGAACTGCTTTTAACATTTCTTTTAGGGAGATGTGTTGTCAATGAATTCCCTATTTTTGTTTTTTTGAGAAAATATTTCACTTTAAACAATTAAAATTTGGTTTTTACTTTTTATATTCTAAAGCTTTTATTTTAATTCCAGCTAGGTAGCATACAGCGTTATATTAGTTTCAGGTACCTCCTTCCCATAAAGAATTCTACCTTGGTCATTATATTTTTCAACACTTAAAAGATTTTATTCCACTCTCTTTATTTAGCATAATTTATAATGGAAGCCTATTGTAATTATTTCACTTGTTCCTCTATAGATAATGTGTTCCCCCCCACTTTGGCTTCTTTAAACATTTTTCTTTGTCTTTAGTTTTTTGCAGTTTCAATGTGATAGCCTAGGAGTGTGTGTGTGTGTGTGTGTGTGTGTGTGTATGAGTATGTGAGTGCACATGTGTGTGTGTAGTTATCCTGCTTGATGTTTTCTGAGCTTTCTAGATCTATGGTTTGATGTGTGTCATAATTTGGGGAAATTCTCAGTCATTTTTACTTCAGTATTCTTCTGTTCTTTCTTTCTTCTTCTTCTGGTATTCTAATTATACATATATGACATCTTTTGCAATTTTCCCACAAGTTCTTGGGCTTTCAGTTCTGTTTTCTTTCTTTCTTTTTTTTTAAATTAACATATAATGTATTATTTGCCCCAGGGGTACAGGTCTGTGAATCATCAGGCTTACACATTTCACAGCACTCACCATAGCACATACCCTCCCCAATTTCCATAACCCAGCCACCCTATCCCTACCCCTCCCACCCCCCAGCAACCCTCAATTCGTTTCCTGAGATTCAGAGTCTCTTAGGCTTTGTCTCCCTCCCAATCCCATTTTGTTTCATTTTTTCCTTCCCTACCCCTACGACTCCCTGCCCTGCCTCTCAAATTCCTCATATCAGAGAGATCATATGATGTTGTCTTTCTCTAAGTGACTTATTTCGCTCAGCATAATACCCTCTAGTTCCATCCATGTCGTTGCAAATGGCAAGGTTTTGTTTGTTTTGATAGCTGCATAGTATTCATTATATATAGATATAGATAGAGATAGAGATAGAGATAGATAAGGATATAGATATAGATATAGATACATCACATCTTCTTTATCCATTCATCTATTAATGGACATCTAGGTTCTTTCCATAGTTTGGCTATTGTGGATGTTGCTGCTCTCAACATTCAGGTGCACATGCCCCTTTGGATCACTATATTTTTATCGTTAGGGTAAATACCCAGTAGTGTGATTGCGGGGTCATAGCCTAGCTTTATTTTCAACTTTCTGAGTCAGTTCTATTTTCTTATTCTCTTTTCTGTTTGTGTTTCAGTTTGTGAAATTTCTAATGATAGATCTCACTGGTTCCTTCCTTAACTATGTTGATTCTATTAATAAATCCATCAAAGGCATTCTTTAATTCTGTTTGAATGTTTTATCTTATTTTATTTAAATTCAAATAACTGACTTACAGTGTATCATTTTTTTTTTTAATTTCTAGCACTGTTGTGATTCTTTTTCAGAGTTTCCTTCTTTCTGCTTACATTGACCATTTCTTCTTGTATATTGTCTGATTTTCCACTTAGAACCCTTAACATATGACTCATAGTTATTTTAAATTCCTTGTCTGATAATTCCAAAATCTGTGTCATATCTAAATGTAACTCTGATGCTTGGTTGGTCTTTATAGACTATGGTTTTTCTTGCCTTTTAACATGACTTGTAGTTTTATTCTTGAAATGTAGACATAATGCATTGGGTAATAGGAATTGAGGCCTTTAGTGTGAGGTTTTATGTTAACCAGGCTAGGAGTTGGGGGTATGTTTGCTGTACTTATAGGTGCCAGAGGCTTCAAATTCCCTTCTTGTCTCTGATTTTGTCTCTCTTGTTATCTTTAGTGTTCCCCAAGAACTTCTCTTAGACTTCTTAGATAGAGTTCTGAATCTTGCAGCTATTTAAGCTGAATCCATTGTTATTCTGGAGCCTGTTGTGTGGTGATAAGGTGTGAGGGAGAATTAGCATTTTATAATCTTAGAATTAAATCTTGTTCCTTTAGTGCATCTGTGTCTCTGAGCTATATAACCTTTACGTGTTTTTTCCCACTGGTATAGCTCCACCCGAATTCCTTACCTGGTTATAGCATCTATTTCCTGGAAGCCATGACCTGGGTTGACTGTGTTTATTTTTCCGTCTTAGGGGAGACAGGAAGGCTAGAAGGGACTATATTAGGAGGAATTCCATTCCCCAGGTTGGATAGTCTTTCCCATGAGAGTAGATCTGTGTTATGGAGAAGGCTCTGAGCATATTTCACAATGATTAGTCCTTCCCTCATTCCACCTACCAGAGATCTATTTGGAATCTCCACTGTGACACCTCTAAGATTGAGGCTTTTGGGAGACTTTTATGGTAATCCACACTTATCCTCTAGCAATGTATTAAAATTTCCATATAAGTATTCCTACTAATTTATGGCTCCCTTGGTCATATTTCAGCTATGACTCTCATGATTCTTCTGTTTGGACAGATTTTGGGTTTCTGGTGTTTTGTCCTGCAACTTTAGCTCTCTGATACGTTCAAGAAAAGTCACTGATTTTCAAGTTGTCCAGATTTTTCTTATTGTAATGGCAGAAGTGTTGCTTTTCAAAGTCTTTGCATGTTAGAGCTGAAGCTTTAAGTTTTCTAATGACATTTAATATAATTGTTGATGTGACTATATTTAAGCCTACCAGTTAATTAATTGTTCTATGTTTGCCCCGCTGTTTCTTTTTATTTATTTATTTTAAAAAGATTTTATTTATTTGAGAGAGAGAGAGAGCTTGAGCAGGGGGAAGAAGAGAGGGAGAGAATCACAAGCAGACTCCACGCTGAGCATAGAGCCCTATGTGGGGTCACTCTCACGACCTTGTGTTCATGACCAGAGCCGAAATCAGGAGTTGGAGGCTTAATTGACAGAGCCACCCAGGTACCCCTGTTTCTTTTTAATAAACTTTATTTTTTAGAGAAGTTTTAAATTCACAGCAAAATTGACCAGAAGGAATAAAGATTCCTCATATATCCCTGGTCCTCATACAAAGATTGCCTCTCCCAGTCTCAACATACTCCACTGGAATGATACATTATTTAGAATTGATTAGCCTACATGGACACCTTATCACCCAAAATTCATGTTTACATTAGGGTTTACTCTTGGTGTTTTGACACGTGTATAATGACTCATATCTATAATTATAGTAGTCACATCATTATGTATTCATACAGAATGGTTTGATTGCCCTAAAAATCCTCCATGCTTTGCTTCCCTGTTTTTTTTCAATACCCCCTTTTTGAACCTTCAATTTGATTACTTAAATATTTTTAGAATTATATTTTCAATTTATTGTATTGACTTTTAGCTATACTTTGCATTTTTTGGTGAATTATAATATACATTCTTAAATTTTTATAATCTTTGATTTCGTGTTATCAATTTTAGATAATAATATGTGTTCATTGCAGTTGTATAGGTCCATTTTCTGTCTCTTGAGGTCTAATGGCAATTGATTCCTTAGTTGTCTTTCTTCTGAAAATGTCTTTATGTTACATAAAAATATTTTATGTTACATAAACTGTCTTTATGTTACATAAAAAGATTTTATGTGTTTGTGTGAGAGAGAGAGAGCACGAGCAGGGGGAGGGAGGGACAGAGAGAGAAGCAGGCCCCTTGCTGAGCAGGGAGCTGGATGTGGGGCTCAATGCCAGGACCTTGGGATCATGACCTGAACTGAAGGCAGACGCTCAACTGATTGAGCCACCCAGGTGCCTCATGTTACCTTTATTTTTGAAGGATACTTGGCTAGATATAGAGTTTTTGGCTGAGAGTTCTTTTGCTTTCAGTGTTTCAAAGATCTTGTTCTGTTATCTTTTGTCTTCTGTAGTTTTGGATGAGAAGTAGGAATAATCTATGGGTTTTCTAAGGCTGCTTTCAATATTTTCTCTTTACATTTGATTTTTAACTCTTTGATGTGCTGACTCTTGGATTCTTTGCATTTGTTCTATTAGAATTAACTGTTTTCTTAAATATGTACACTGTGCCTTTCACCAGATTTGAGACGTTCTCAACTATTATTTTTTCTAGTATCTTTTTACCCTAGTCCTTCTCCCCTTTTTTGTGCGCTTACTGATATGATCCTGTGATTTTATTTTTCTTCCTTAGTTTGCTGATGTGATGGATTATATTAATTGATTTTCTAATGTTGAGCCAGCCTTGCATACTTGGAATAAATCTCACTTGCTTGCAGTATATAGTTCTTCAGATTCATCATCTTCAATTGTACTAACACTGTTTTCTATATCTTTATTCTTTTGTTGAGCCAATTCTGTGTATTTCTATTTTAAGTATTTTATTTTTCAGTTCTAGAATTTCTGTTTTGTACCTTTTTATAGTTTCTATTTCCTGAGATTAAAAAATTCTTTTATTTGGGGTATATTTTTGTTCACCCTATTGAGCAGTGTTTAAACTGTGGCTTTATATTAGTTGTTTGATAATTCCATCATCTCCTTAAACTCTGGGTTGGCTTCTGTTTATGATCTTCTCTCTTAAGAACAGTTTAAGAAGTTTCCCTGCTTCTTCATGTATGAAGTAATTTTGGAGTATATTCTGGATACTGTGAACATTATGTTGTGTGTACTCTGAATTGTTAAATTTCACCAAAGATTATTTATGTTTCTGTGTTAGCAGGCAATTTACCTGGTTAGATGTAAACTGCAAAGTTAGTCTTTCCTATGGGATGTATCAGGTTAAATATGAGTTCTACTCTTTTAGCTTCAGCTGTAAGTTGCTTTAGTCTGCTCTGCATGTGCATAGTTCAGGGATCAGCTAAAGACTTAGGTAGAGTTTATACACAGAATTTTCTCAGTCTCTTCTTCTCAGGATCCCCCCTTCATTTTCCAGTGGCTTTGTTTGCTTTGGCTTTATTGCCTGGTTTTTCAGACAAGAAAGATCGAAGATTTTCTTTTTCTTTTTTTTTTAATTAAAAAATTATTTATTAGAGAAGGGGAGAGAGCGAGCGAGCAAGGAGGAGCAGAAGGAGAGACAATCTTAAGCAGGCTCCACATGCAGCACAGAGCTTGATGTGGGGATCGATCTTATAATCCTAAGAACATGACCTGAACCAAAACCAAGAGATGAATGCTTAACTGACTTAGCCACCCAGGGGCCCCAAGATAAAGGATTTTCTAAAAAAAGTTTTAGCCGCCCTGTAATATGTCATGACGACAACCTGCTCTTAGAATAAAACTACAAAAATAGAAGACTCACCCTGTTATGCTCTCCTTTTCTGAATTCCAACACCCCTTCAGTATCTTCCTGGTCTTATTAACTCTGTAGAGCCTTGAGGTAGTTCTTTGTATTTGTCCAGAATTTATATTTGTTAGTTTCAGGTAGTTTTTTCTGTTAGGAATACATTCCACCGAAGTGGAAAGAGAACACTCTTGACTCTGCCTTCCCCTGCCAGAATCTTTAGTTTGTACCCCAGCCCAATGATTTTTAATGAAAACAGTGCTTAATTGCTGAAATTCCATTGCCTTATAAATAAAATGGAGTCTTAAATGAATTGAGACCTGTAAAATTAGGCATTAAATATTGATTTTATTTTTCCCATATCTTATGTTCTTTCACAGAGAGGTGGTTTCAAATCCTGGATTATCCATGTTCAAAGGCCAGCTTGAAACTATGATTTCTGGCAGCATTTCTATAGAGTAGAGGCTTTACCTTTTTTGATTCTGCTCTATTTAGAAGAGACCTGTCCCAATACCCTCAGGTAGTGAGAGTAGGAGAGGAGGAAGTTATCTTAATCTTAATGAAGCTAATAGCTGAAAATTGAAGAGTAAACATTTTTTTTCTTATAAATCCTTTGGCTAACCCCATCACTCTCCCCAAATCAGGCATTTTTGTGAGTCATCCTTAGTACTAGGACTCTTCCATGTTGTTGTGCTCCCTTTCCCTTGATTTTTCTCTAGCTAATTCACAAACCTTCCAAAAGTATTACCCATTTCATATGCAGAGGAGTTTAATTATAATCTTGTCTCATTCTCAAATACTCCAAATGCTCTTTTTGCCCCCCCACAAATAAAATGGCCATCAAGAATTGAATTAACTGAACCCAGCTCTTCCTAAATTAAGAACATTGTGACCAACTCTTAAGTGAGGATTTTTTTTCCTGCTGCTGCTGTTGTTGTTTTTAATTCTCATCATATTCACTTAACTAGGGAAGGAACATGATATATGTATCTTATTTGCAATTCTGATATCCAAAAAGCTCTGAACACTGGAAGTTTTTCTGCAAATTTGTTGTAGATTTATTTGGCTGCAAAACCTAACTGCAACCAATGTGAGGCTTTTCATAGTCTTTCATTATCAATTTACTGTAAGCATTCATACATGTCATTGCAGAAATATTGATGTCCTTGATTATGGAGAGCTGCTCCAGATTCCACCATTGGTGTTTCATAATATATGGAATTATACACTGTATTACCTATTTAAAATTTGAAAAAAATGTGAATTCTAAAACACATCTTGTCCTAAAAGTTTTGGTTGAGGGATTGCAGACCTATATTCTGAAAAAATGCCTCAGAACACATTTGTGTCCTATACTTTATATTGGAAAATTATATTCCATAGAAGCAATTATTTAGAGATATATTTACTGTTGATTCAGCTGAATAACTCATGACAAATTAGTCAACATGAGGAAACAAAATTAACATTAATTCATATTTAAATGGAAAGAAAGGCAGCAATTGAAAAACTACAACCTACTTATCAACAACATATGCTGATAGCCCCAACTGCAGGAATTCTAACTTTCTGCATATCTACGTGCACACTACAGAACTTTTAATTTCCAAAAATTGAATGATAACCAGACTTGAAAGGAAAAAAGATCCTCAGAAAGCCATAGCATGAGCTAATGTTAACTATGAACATGAAATCTTAGTGCCCTTTAATTAGTCATATTACTAGTTACAAGGTAATGCCCCTTAGTCATAAAAGTGGAAGTCAAAAGAATTTGTCTTCTCACTTTTAATACAGGATTTTTATTTTTATGGTTAATTCTTAACTCATTAGGTTTATTTGAAAGGCCAGGAAGCATACTTTAAAAATCATTATAAAAAAAGCTTGAATCAGAATTATCATGTTGAAGGGGTTGGCATTCATTGGGGGGGATTGAGGAAGGATGGTAAGATAAATTTCTCAACATAATGCAGTCATTATAAACTCAGAGCAGATATGAATAGTGAAATGATTACTTTGTGGACATTCAGGAGGTTAAACTTAACCTAAGGGAAATGTTCACTGTATTGTAGTTGGTATGGTTCACAAAACCACGCCAGTTTCCCACTATTGGGACATTTTAAAATGGTGTAGGAAGGTAAGGTACATTGTAGCAACAAAGATAGGTCAGAACTCTTTGGTTGTTTTGGGTAAATGCACTTATGGTTGGAACTTTGTAATCTTACACTATAAAATAAGCCTAATAGGTTTTTAAATTTTGAGGATTAGGAAAGAGAGAATTTTAACTAAATAAAAATTTCAATGAAATTTTACAATTACCATTTAAATCTCTGCATTGAAATTGTATTGACACATCTTTGGGACTCTGTCTTAAACCATCATTTCTCTGGGTAGATGTATATATTTTCATTATTCTTTTTTTTTTTTTTTTTTTAATTTTTTCTTCAGTAGGCTCCATTCCCAGCGTGGATCCTGATGCAGGGCTTGAATTCACCACCCTGAGATCAAGATCTGATCTGAGATCCAGAGTCAGACTCATAACCAACTAACAACACTAGGGGCCCCTTCTTTTCCTTTCTCTTTCTCTCCCCTTCCCTTTTCCTTTCCTTTTTTCTCTCTTCTTTCCTCCCTCCTCCCTTTTCTCTCTCTTTCAGTTTAAATAGCTGTGCAAGCCTTCATCTTTCATTATTTTCCTTGTTACTCTATAGAATTTCTTTCCGCAGATATTTATATGGCTGTCTCCTTTTTTTTTAGGCCTTAATTTAAATACCGTCATTACTTTCCTTCTCCTGATTCTGCCTGTTTCTTTTCATCCCAACCCATTTCTACACAATGCTTAGAACTATGTTAAATGTTTATTTCCAGTCTCTCCTTGTACCTTGCCCCCTGCAGACTCTAAAAGAGTTTAACAACCTTGTGTTACTCTCTGCTGAACTCTACTACAGAACCGTGCCTAATGGAACAGGTACTTAATAAGTATTTGTTGATAAATGAATTAATATGTGAATCAACAAATCAGAATTGAAGTGCAGGAAAACTACAAGTAGTTGCAATGGGGGAAAATACCAGATCTACTGTTAGTTAACTATACCTTGGATATTTCAAATACCTAATAATATATTTGTAATATGAAATGTTTAGATTTTAGCTTAAAGACTTTAAAACTAGGGGGTGAATAATGAAAGTACTGTTCTCCAGCAGTATCTTAAAAATTGCTGTGATTCTTTAAAATGCTGACCTCTAATAAGACACACCTAAAAATGGCAGTCAGTGAAATAGCATTCAGAGATATGAAGCCTCATTATTCCCAAGGTTGTGAAAGTCTTTATTCCTTCCCTCCTTTTTCTGATTCTTTACCACAGAATGCATGACAGAGTTGAACTGTGTCCCTGGTGCATCCTGCCAAGGTAAAGGTGATATCTTGTGGGTCAGGTCAGGCCATACTAAAATCAAGAAGTGAAATATTTTTGAGTTTAAAAGATAAATGTAAATTTCAAACAATAAAAATGGTAGTACATAGAATTGAATAGGAATTAAATTCTTATAATAGGAATTTGAGTAGGAAATAGAATAGAATTGAGTAGGAAATAGAATTGAGTAGAAACTAGAACTGAGTAGGAAATACAACCAATGCCAGGAACAGAGTAAGGTGGTCCAAGAAAATTGTTGTAACAGTCTGTAACTTGTTACTTTTGCCTTTAAACTGCATGGTGCGTGGGACATTTGACCTGGTATGAAGGAACAGATTTGAATAAGGCATATGGATAGATATATTGGAAAGAACACTAAACTTGTCTTCTAGCCCTTAAGATATACAATCTGAGAAAATGACCTAACTTCTTTGAATTTTAGTTATCACATCTATAATATGTAAATATATGCTTTAAAGTATGTGTGTATTTGTGAGAGAAAATTAAGCAAAATTAAGTAAGATAACAAACTACACTGCCTGGTATGTAGAGGACTTGTTAAATTTGCTGAAATGTCTTATGAATGCTAGAGCAGTATTTGAAGTATACTTATCTATTGAAGAGCCGTAAATTTGGAATCTAACTGAGGTTATTGAGGTAACAATCTTCTTAAGGTTCATTATTATTCAAATTTGTATTGAGCACCAGTTTTCATGAAGTATCAGACTAAGTGCTCATGACTCAAAATAAAAGAAATATAATCTAATAGAGAAATTAACATATATAATATTGTTATTAAAAAAAAGTCTTCCAGCTTTAATATTGTAAATAACTACAATTTAAAGTAGAAAGTAATTAGTACAAGAAGAGGAGATAAAAGTGCCATATGCATTAGAAAACAAAGAACATTCATCTGAGACTATGTGGATATACAGGGAAGGCCAAAGAGAGAAAGGGACATAGATGCCATTTCCTTTCCAAATCAGTGTGATATAGGTATATTCTAAATGATAGTTTGATCTGCATATTTTTTCTGATGCTTCATTTAAAAATTTCAAAATTTCCATTTTCCTATAGTTATTAATGAATATTTTAAAAAATATTTTTTGCCATTTATATAGTCTATAATGTACCTACCTATTAAACCTGCGATGATTAGTAAGGATATCTGGGTGAACCCAGCGTTGTTCTAACAGTAGATTGAATTGTGAGTGGCTTTAGTTCTTCTGATAGAAATTGTGACTGTCACACTTGAAAACTAGTTTCTCAGCAACATAAACAGTTGGCTTTGGGAACATTTTGTTCTAAAGCAAATGTTCAAAGTATCTTGATTTAAGTGAATTTATTTAGAAAGTGAGTGGGGTTGAATCTTATGCAACTGTTTGATTAAGTTTGACATTCTTGTGAGAGGGATACTTACTAAAAGGTAGGGCTACAAATGACAAAGATATTCCAGAGGAGGGATTTAAAAATTAAAGAGTATGGAAACCATTTGAAAGTAAAAGTTTTGAAATCATGGAAACTGTTAACCTTTGGAAGGCAATTCTGAGCTCTGTTCAGGAAAAAGTCATGTACAGCTCAACTACCTCTCTGGGATTTGAATCTCAGCTTCTATTAGTCAGTTCCTTTAAGCTCCCCACAAATATTGTTTACTATCCAAAAATTTTCTTGGATTGAAAAAATATCAGAGTCCTAGATATGACTCCATATAATTATAACATGTAGCATCATTTACATGAAAAAATTATATTGTACAAAAATTGAATTACTTAGAGCAGAGGAGGTGTGACTTGTTGAAAAGTTCAAATGTTAGATTTAAAGAAAGGTATCATTATTTTCAAAGACACAGAAGACTTTGAATCACCTGCAAACAAAGCTTTGGCAAGGTGAGAGAAGGCCTTCTGTGTTTTGGTGAATAAATAAGATGGCACTTGAGATAACATATTAGTTGTTTGTATACAAATGGATGCTGTTACATAGCACCGGGAAAACAGTTTGTCCTCTTAAGGAGGTCAAGCATTTCCCCCTTAAATCTTGTTTACATCTCTTGTTAAGAGAGACTTAACTAATATAGATTGCTTTATATACAAATACCATAAAGGAAACCCAAGTTAGATATTACAAAGTATAAATTAATGGAATTCAAATTAATGAGAGGATGTTGACTTTTACTTCTGTATTAAAGCTTATAATATTTTATTGCTCTTAGTCAGTTGATTAGCTGAATGTATCTACTGGTTGGAAACAATGTTATTGAATATTTGAAATGATTTACTGAAAAAACTTCAGATGATGTAATGTGGTTGCAAGATTCTGGATCACCCCTTACCCCCACATCAACATTTAGCTTAATTCTCCCATATTATAAAGGCATCAACACTCATCTGTGAAATGTAATGGACAGAGGTGTTATAATAATCAAGTCACCACCATTATGTCTTTTTGGACATCCCTGAACACCCTATATGCCTGAGCGTACACAAATGGCCAAAAGTGGGAGAAACAAACCAACATTGAAATTCCCTTATAAATTCCCTTATAAAACAGTATTTTATCCTCACTTCACCTCTGTGAATGACCTTAAAAATTCCTGTAGGTGATGCCATGCTCTTTGCAATCTCTTTCCCTGTGGGTACTTGTCACAAAACTATTGTCTCCTTCGGAAAATTTCTCTTGAATTTTTTTGACTTTCCTTTTCTCATCCCTCCCTGAATCCTGATGGGACAAATCCTTACTGCCAGGTTTAGTAGAAGCCAAACTGTAATCTCCCTTCTAGTACAACAAATACAATAACATATTGTAGCTTTGAGCCAGAACTTGAACCTTCTTGATTCATTAAAAAAAAATGTTGACTTAAAGATGAACTAGGACTTTATTTACAGACCAAAGAATAAAATGAAATCAATCTTTCTTACTTCTTTTTTTTGAGTGGGGGGAGGCTTCATTATTAAATAAAACCACTTGATAAGTGAAACAAAACCCATATGCAAAAGACTGAAATAAATGGACCAAGATTTATCCTCTTTCTTTCCATTTTCACCCAATGAATTGTTTTTGAGAGATCTGAAGACTTAAACATGATTCCCTAAAATAACCAACTAGCAATTCTACAAAAAAGGAAACCAAAATAAATATATCTTCTTAGAAGTCAGTTATAATTTCTTTTCTGACTTTTCCCCCCTCCTTTGTTTACATGTTCCTTACCCTTATTCTTATACCACCTCCTTTGGGAAAGAGCCAAGGATTCAGAAAAAGAGAGTTCCGTGGTAAGGCATTTGGTCTCCTCCTTCTGTGGCAGCGGACATTGGCCCTTGATGTCTGTCTTATGTAGATAACTTAAGGAGACTGGTGAATTAATGTTTTCAGATAACATTGATCCATAAAGGTCCCTAAGTAATTGCTACTAATAGGCACAGTTTTGTGGTGAATTAGGTATATTCTTAGAAATAAATTTTACCTGAATTTGAAGAGAACAGCAGGGCTGACCTGATTTCCTTTGGTTTCATTTAGAAGCAATGAGTAGTTTATTTCCAAGATAGTTTACCTTTCCTTACATTACTGTACTTTTAAGTTATACTTGATACTTAGCCGTGACGCTGTCCCTTGTGGTATGAACTTCGTGGCCACATGGACAAATTAATTATCCTCTAATTGTAAATTTAGAGCAACTGATATCTTGTTAATAAAACGATTTAACTTTCTGATTTCAGATCACAATGGATTTGGGTCTAGCAAGGCCTTTGTTTGAGACTTGTACTCTTGATGAGTTTTTCTGTTACTCTGCTTATCTGTATTTTTCTTTGTTTTGAGACCAGTGATGTCTGATCAGGTTTTAATTCTTGCATCTAACTCCAACTTCTGATTTGTAGTTAATTCTTTACATAAACTGAGTAACACAGTGTACCTTACTCAAGGTGGAAAAAATTGAGAGGAACTTTGCTTCTTGTCAAACCCTTCATACTTCTCTCTCGAAGGATCTTTACAAGTAGGTTTATTTATGAGTGCAGATTTTAGATAATTAGCTTCACTAAGAGATCAACTTTTTGTTTGTTTTTGGATGAAAAAACAAAATTTCAGAATTAAACACTATACTTTCTCCTGAATATCTCTAGTTTTCCATGGTAGAAGTCCTAGTCATAGGAGGGCATTTTAAAGATAAACTTCTAATTTTAAAATAACTTCATCTTTATAGAAGGGTTACAAAAATATTACAGACAGTTCCCCTGTACCTAGCACCTACTTCCCCCTACTGTTATCATTACTATGGTATAATAATCATAACTAATGAGCCAATACTGAGACATTATTACTATCTGAAGTTTATACTTTATTTGGGTTTTGTAATGTTTTCCCTAATGTCCTTTCTCTGTTCTAGGATCCCATCCAGGATATTAGATTATATTTATCCCTCACATCTCCTGTCTCTTTCAGCTCCTCTAGACTTTTACAGTTCCTCATACTTTTTTTGCTTTTGATGATCTTGGCAGTTCTGAAGAATATTGGTCAGATATTTTGTAGAGTGCCCCTCAATTTGGGTTTTTCTGATATTTTCCTCTTGGCTAAATTGGAGTAATGGGTTTTAAAACATTTTATTAAGTTTTCAATTTTAATTCCAGTATCATTAACCTATAACATTATATTAATTTCAGGTACACAATGTGGTGATTCAGCAATTCTGTACATTACTTAGTGCTTATCATAAGTGTACTCTTTAATCCCCATCACCTATTTCACTCATCCCCACCCCTTCCCACTGGGTACCTATCAGTTTGTTCTCTATAGCTAAGAGTCTGTTTCTTGGTTCTCTCTCTCTCTCTTTCCCCCCTTTGTTCATTTGTTTTATTTCTTAAATTCCACATTGGAGTGAAATCATGTGTTATTTGTCTCCTGACTGACTTGCTTCATTTAACGTTATACTCTCTGGTGCAGTTCATGTCACTGCAAATGGCAAGATTTCATTTTTTTTTTTTAAGATTTTATTTATTTATCAGAGAGAGAGAGAGCGAGCACAGGCAGACAGAATGGCAGGCAGAGGCAGAGGGAGAAGCAGGCTCCCTGACGAGCAAGGAGCCCGATGTGGGACTCGATCCCAGGATGCTGGGATCATGACCTGAGCCGAAGGCAGCTGCTTAACCAACTGAGCCACCCAGGCGTCCGAAGATTTCATTTTTTTTAATGGCTGAATAGTATTCAATTGTATATATACACTATATCTTCTTAACTGACTGAGCCACCCAGGCGCAACTACACTACATCTTCTTATCCATTCATCTATCAATGGACAGTTAGGCCGATCCCATAATTTGGCTACTGTAAATAATGCTTCTGTAAACATAGGAGTGCATATATCCTTTCAAATTATAAAAAGCATTATATTCTTTGGGTAAATACCCAGTAGTGCAATTCCTGGAATATAAGATAGTTATATTTTTAATTTTTCATGAACTTGAGTTACAGGTTTTGAGGAGGAAAACCAGAGAGATAAGGTACTATTTTCAATGTATCAATCAAGGTTACATTCTATTAAAATCACTGATCACTCATGATGTGAACTCTTATCCCCTGACTGAGGTAGTGTTTGTCAAGTTTCTTCACTATAAAATTACTCTTTGAAAATTCCCTCTTTCAATACTGTCCTCTTTTGGAAACTACTACATACATCCTATATTTAATGGTGGGGAGTATACTCTACTTCCTTGAGAATGGAGTATTTACTTTAATAAACTTGGAATTCTTCTGCATGCAAGATTTGTTCATTCTCTTTTTCTTATTCATTTAGGTCATATGGACTCATGAATATATATCTTTTATTTTCAATTTTAATCCAACACTGCTTTATTTTCTTACTCAAATTGTTCTAGTTTTGGCCATTGGTGCTCTTTCACTTGGCTCCTGTATCTCTTTGACATAGCCCCATCATTGTGGGGTTTTATTTTTTTGAGTACTCATTACTTTCTGATGCTACAAGATCTTCATGCTTATTTTGTGTATTTCAACACTATAATCATCCTTTCCCCCCAAAAGCTGATTCTTTTTATGGAGAATGTTATTAGAAACTATCATCTGGGTGCTAAATTCAGAGTGCACTTTTGACATTTTATTTTAAAAGCTGACCCAGAAGGACTCTGGTGAGGTGGTATTGAACCACACCAGTTAGTGTAATTTTTTTCCTGAATAGTTTGAATCCAATGTCTATTTTGAATCTTTTGGAAATAAATTAAAAAATCAATATCTGAGGAGGAAAGTTTCCCTGTTCAAAATCCACAGCATGTATATGCCACATGCCCTTCTTGATTGATGGCAATGTGTACTTCTTTGATTAATGCAACATATCTACCTTGATAAGTTCCCTCTTAGAAGTAAACACCCAAACTAAGTTATACTAATGTCATTAATGAGTTGTTATTTTTTCTGTGATGAGGAGGTGGTATAATTTTTTGCATGTATATAAAAATAGATGCTTTAAAATATTTTAATAAGACATTTCAGGCTTAAAAATAAGCACAGAAAAAAAGATAAGCACAGAAATTAATGAAATAGCCTTCAAACTGTCCCAAACGAACTGAAGAAGTAAGACTTTTTAGATAGTATTACCTTCTTCCCTTGACAAAGATAACCATGATCTTGAATTTTTACGCATGTTTTTATATTTTACTAACTTTGAATGCATACTTAAATAATATATAGTATTGTTTGGCATATTTTTTACTTTATATAAATGGTCATGAACCATATATATAGTTTCACCCTGTTTTTCTAGTTAACTGTATATTTTTGATATTTTTTCCATATTGCATTAGCTTATTCATTTTCATTGCTGTGATTCAGTTGTGTAAGAATAGTATCATTTTTTTCATTCATTCTCTTGATAATGATCATTAAGGTTATTTGTAATTTCTAAAATTAATGCAATTACTGGTGTAGTGAAGAAAAATAAGTTGTTTTGATGGGTTTGATGGAAGATTTTTGATTTGTAGACATAGCTCTGCTTACTTGCCCCATCTCCCCAGATCTGTTGTTGATACAGCTCTGACCCTCATCTGTGCAGGATTGTTGTAGTCCCTAGAATAACCTTGGGGGAAAAAATTCTTGTTTTAAATTAGTTAGCATACCAAAATATTTCTTTATTTTTGTTAACCATATGTGCAGTGTTGATGCATTGCTGATTTCATGACCTCTACATTATTGTGGTGTTAGGTAGTCTTGTTTAATGAGAACTTCAGTATTGATAATTTTCTTCTCAGTCATTCAAATATAGAGATAAAGCTGTGGTCAAGTCACAATGCTGACATTCAAACTGGTTACCTTATTGTAGGGTTTTTCAAGCTTCCAGTCAAAAACCATTACTTTGTAATAAAGTCATATTAGTAGGTTATTAGTAGTATATATATGTCTATGTATACATATACACGTATATATGTATATATACATATGATGGTGTTTATACCCTCAGAAGAATGAATGGGCAGGAACAGGCAGAAGCAAATAAAGTCAGAAGGCAGAGTAGTCTGTATAAGTATTCTTTTCTACATATATGTACATATATATGTGTATACATATATATATGCACAAGTATTTACAGTTGGTATTCATTTTTTGTGGATTGCATATTTGCAAATTTGCCTAGGCATTGCCTAAAATTTATTTGTAACCCTAAAATCAACAGTAATGGTGCTTTTGCAATTATTTACAGACATGCTGAGAGCATCAAAAATTTTGAATCTGCCAATGCACATATTCCCAGCTAGGATGAAAGTAGGTTATCAGCTAAATTTCTTTAGGATCTTCAGCAACTCAGGCCTAGTACATCTTAAAATTTATAAATTTCTTTTTTTAAAATTTATTTTATTTATTTATTTGACAGAGATCACAAGTAGGGAGAGGGGCAGGCAGAGAGAGAGAGAGAGAGAGAGAGAGGAGGAAGCAGGCTCCTTGCAGAGCAAAGAGCCCAATGCGGGGCTCGATCCCAGAACCTTGGGATCATAACCTGAGCCAAAGGCAGAGGGTTTAACCCACTGAGACACCCAGGCGCCCCAAAATTTCTAAATTTCTAAGGTGTCAGGGTCCCCTCAGGATTTTACTGCAGGTCTGTTCTGCTTTAAGCCAAAGGAACATGTAATTTTCCTGGGAGTGGGTGCTGGGAGGATTCTTTCCACTTGATTTCTTGTGCATGAGAACAACTCTGGAGAAAACATAATCAAGGAAAAGAAAATGGTAAGAGCTCTCTGTGAGCTCCATAGAGAACAGTCTACTTGATGTTGATAATTGGTAATACACTGGTGAGGTTGTTAGTGAGTGTTTGGAGCATATCAAATATTATTCATTTCAACAGTTGGAGTGAATAAAACTGAAATTATGCAAACATTCTTTGGATCCCTTCATTGAATCTCATGTTTCTTTTTTATCTCCTCTTTAATATCCAAATACTAATATCCATTAAAAGAGGTTTTGTTGTAAACCACTGCAATAGAAAGTCTGATGTCTTTAGATTGTCTTAACAAAGACTGAAAAATAAGCTCTAAAACTGGCACTGTGGAGGTCATGGAAACAAACATGATTTGAAATTTGTATTTGATCAGTTGCATCCTCTTGCATCATCTAGACTTGCTTTATTCATAATGTGTTTCAGCCCATTGGTAAAGCAATGCCAAAATATTAACAATACAAGCTTTGAACGCTTGTTTCATTGCATTATATTGTATCATCTTTGGCTTCATCTTTAAAGTTCAGTTTTTATGTTTCTCCTTAGGTAAAAAATTCTTTCCCTGAAGGGATGTCATTCACACTGTCAGTGAGTAGGTGCTAAGAGATGCAATAGACTCTCTCTAAATTATATTAGCCAGTTTTATTGCCTTTTCTGATGGAATTCCTGCACCTAGTGTTGTAGTGTTGATTGGCTTTCATGGGCTTTTGTTCTTGTCTTCACTGTGATGGGATAGTCCCTTTTCATGCTGTTTTAACATTAGATTGTAGTCCACACAATCCTTGCAGCCTAGTAAAAATCAACTGAGCTTCCCTTAAAACCAATTTCCTCACTGGAAGATTCCAAGTGATTTTCACAGACTTACACTTGGGTTCCCCAAGTTCTTTGGGGAGGTAAAACTTTCTCTATCAGTGGCCCTTTTTAAAGGTTGTACATTTCAAGCAGGTGTCTCACATTCTAGAGTGAGTAAAGTGGCTAAAGTAAAGAATGATTTTGAAATTCCCATTATTAACTTTTCCTCTCTGGCTGCCTTGCTTACCAGATGGCTTAAATGTGTTGCTGTGTCACTCTTGTACATTGACTCAGCTAGACTGTGACCTGAGATTTACCTCAAAGCACTGAAGCCAAAGGAAATAGTTAAGTAGTAGAGCAAACAAATAGGCCCACATGCCTTTATGTTTACTATAATCACCTGCTCCAATGGAGGCACTATTAGTGCAACTAAGAATTCTTTCTGCATTAATAAAAAAGATATTTCTGGTGATGTATAATAGCTAAAGTAATTTTGATGAGGAACAGTGGTTGCCTTAGGCAGATAAACTAGGTGGCTAGAGTAGAAGGGAGACTTGTATTTCACTGAACACACTTTTGGACTTTGTACAATGTGCAGGTATTATCTATTCCAGATTCGAAAATATAAGAAAAGTAAATATAAACAAAGATAGAGAAGGAAAAGGACGTAAGTAATTTTGCCCGATTACTTTGGTTAAAAAAGAAGCATAGGCATACTGGGTTTCGGAGAAATTTTTTTTGTTGTTGTTGTGGTTTGGCTTTTGACATGTCTGCAGCTTTTCACAACCTAAGGTAAAACTTCAGGGGATTACTTGGATGAACTTTTCTACAGATGCAATTTAAGGCAAGAACTCTGCTTTTGTTCACATGCAGTATCAAGGCATGTGTCATTTTGGATCTTGGGTTTCATTTGGATAGGATCAGAGTCAGAAGAGATGCTAAAGACCATCATTTGGAACTAATATATGTGTTTCTTCCACTTTTTATAAATGAGAAAGCCGATGTTGAGGGGGCACTCTAAGAAATATTTAAGGTAACACAGACCTACAAGAATTGGATGTGATGCCGGTTGGGGGCTCCTTCCCCAACATCTGGTGACTTACTTGGATAGAGGATTGTCTGCATGATTTAACTGGTGAAGACAACCATACTTAAAGGCAGAATTTGGTGTTAGTGTCAGGAAAGCCCAAGATTCTTCGTAATAAGATATTTGAAATAAATGTTAAAGTCATCATGAAGATAACTGCACCAAGGGAGGAACAATATAAAATACAGTCCAAGTTCATTTTACCTCTGGAGTGAAAATTTGCATGGGAAAGTACCGATTTTATGCAGTGATGAACATCCTCAAAAGTCTCGCACCCAGCGTGAGAGGTACTAGTTTTGCTTTCCTTGTTCATGCTTGTTTGCTTTTGTGCAGCCAGAAAGTGGGAATAAAAAAGCAGGAACTTTCTAGGAGTGCGAGCTCGATGGCCTGCTTTTTCAAGACCTCCAAATAGCAGGCTTTCAGGGAAATCTTATATTAGAAAGGGATTTTAGGTGATTAAAATCCAAACAATCTTGTGAGGATAGCTCAAGAAACCTGTGAGAGAAGGAAATTGTGTTGTGATGTAGATGCCAATTAAGAAAGAATACTGGGGCACCTGGCTGGCTCATTCAGGTAAGCATCTGACTCTTGATTTTGGTTTGGGTCATGATCCCAGGGTCATGAGGTCGAGCCTCACATTGGGCTCCACACTCAGCAGAGGGTGTGCTTGAGATTCTCTCCTTTTCCTTCTACCCTTGCTCCCACTTGTCCCCCCCTTTCTGTCTCTTCCTCTTTCTTTAAAATAAATAAATATATTTTTTAAAAATTGAACCCTATATCTTTGGGGTAAAAAAAAGAAATAGGAATCGTAATAGCAAGGGGAGTATACCACTCTTAGGTGAGGGTTTTCACCATTGGAGCTGTATTAGATAGGGCCCAAGCATGGGGGTTGTGGTCTGGACCAAAAGTGAGTAATTTGACTGCTTGTTTTTACTTGTATTTTGCAAGAGCCTCTGAAGTCACTTTCCTGACATTGTGTTCATGTCACTGCAACCCATCTACCTGTGGCAGACAGAATAGACTTTTGAAAATGCTCTTCTGCTCTGGTCAATAATAAAGTCCTTTAACAGCTCCTCATTGCCTTTGGTGTAAAGTTGAAATTCCTTAATAAGACGTAAAAAGCCCTTCACAAGTTGATCCCTGTCTACATCTCAGCCCCCTTGTCCTCCATTCGCCATCAAGCCTGTTAAGTCCCAGCTTCTCTGAACTGCTTGCAATGTCTTAAGCATTCTGTGGTCTCTCATGTCTCTGAAACTTGGTTGCCTGAAATTGTAATATGCTTCTCCCTCATTTTAAAAAATCCATTTCCTGCTTATGTTTGATGTTTCAGTTCAAGCACCACTTCTTATATAATTTATTCATCAAACATTATTTTCACTGGGGATTTGAAGAGGAGTAAAACATGGTCCCTGCTCTGGTGGAGCTTTCAGCCTGTAAGAGATAGATATATAAACAGTTAAATGAGCTATTCACAGATGCAGGTTACAGTAGGCACAGGTTACAGTAAAGAAGGGGAACAAATATTCTTTGATGTTTCCAGGCTGTCCAAGGCTCCAACTCAGTGCTCTCATGGTCATTAAGCCACTAAACCTGCCACACACACATACCACTTGAATCTTAGTCTTTGGCTTATTTTCTTCTGGAGTGAGAACTATTTCAATAATTTTTAAGTCTCCAACTCTTAACTGCATTATTGGTCTGTGGTAGGTCCCCCAAGAGTGTTTTCTTTTTAAGTGAATAAATGTAGGAGTCATTACACCCAAGATTAGAACCCTGAGTACAACCAATGGTAGGGAGTTAACCCAAAAAGTCATAAAGAATCAGACCCAGATTCTATAGCATAGCAGACCAAACCTATCCATAATCTCAAATCATGAAGTACAAAAATTCAAGAGTCTTGCAGAGGAAACCATTCTGCAGGATAATGGAACAGGTGCCAGAAATAAGTAGAAACAAGAAATCATAGGGGCAGGAAAGAAGGGGGAAAGAGAGGTGCCGGTTCAGTCTCTGGCTCAGGAGAGCCAGTCCCATCTAATTTAGCTGAAATGCATTTCGGAGAAAGCTCTGTGTACCTAACAAGATGTTCCTTTTCCCCTCCCTCATGCCTTCTCCACTCTCTTATTCATTTAATTTTTAGTGGTCTTAGTTAAAGGTTTTTGTTTTATGCAAGCCCAAGACATTTGACTACATGTTATTAATGTGCTGAGGCTTTTAGAATAGCACAGGGGAAAAATAATCAGCATGTAACTCATGAACTCATGAGAACACTTTTCCCTGCTGACTGTATTTTAATCAGCTATCACATGGTTACATTTAAAAACTATTTCTGGGTAAATTAAATAATTGTAAAGAGTTAGTCTTGTTATCTGAAAATGAAAATGACCAAGACTTCTATAACCCAGAGAAGGGATTAAAAGAATCAGTTATTTGCATTATTTAACTAGTTGTCATTGTTGATATATTTTGGTTTAAATGACCTAAAAGAGTGTTCCAAAGTATCTCCCAGGAAACCTAAGCAGTTCTGAACCTACAGGAATAGGAACATGCAGATCTCTATAATTATCTAGCCATAGCAGTAAATGGCAATATGACCCAAGAAGAGTTGGAAGAACTTTGAGTACAAGCTATTCAGAGAAAGTGTTCTATTATAATAACAAAGTCAGATGTATAGGAATATTAATAAGATCAAGAAATTCCCAGTATTCTTGAAAAGGAAAAAGTTTTGACTGATTACCTTGGAATTTAGATGTAAAATAGAAAAGCATAAATTCATCAATTATTCCAAAGACTCATAAATTTTTATGTATATGTAAAAAAGAAATATTTCTTTTTTATAATAAATTTTATTTATTTACTTGACAGAAAGAGAGCACAGCAGGCAGAGTAGCAGGGAAAGGGAGAGGGAGAAGCAGGCTCCCCGCTGAGCAAGAAGCTGGATATGGGGCTTGATCCCAGGACCCTGGGATCATGACCTGAGCCGAAGGCAGCCACCCAACCAACTGAAGCACCCAGGTGCCTCAATAAATTTTTCTTGATTTTAGGGAAACATACACCTGCATGGTATGCTTCACCGCAGGAACTTCTTATCTTATGTTCTAGTACATCTATCTCATCCTGAATTGTGTTCTTTTGTTCACATGTTAATGGTTTATTATAGATGTGTCATCTCTTTTAAGCCACCCTTAATTCCTTTTAAGAAGGAATCAGAGACTTAATGAATAGTGGACATTTTCCACTCTTATGGCTGCATTGACAAACCTCTCACCTACCTCTCTCTCTCAAATAAATAAATAAAATCTTAAAAAACAAAACCAAAAGGGGGAGCCTGTGTGGTTCAGTTGGTTAAGTATCTGCCTTTGGCTCAGGTCATGATCCCGGGTTCCTGAGATTGAGTCCTAAATCAGGCTCCTTGCTCAGTGGGGAGCTTGCTCCTCTCTCTCCCTCTGCCTGCCAGTCCCTGCTTGTGTGCTCCCTATCTCTTTGAAATAAATAAATACAATCTTAAAAAAAAAAAACCCTCACAATTTGTATTTTACTGAATCAGAATTCAACTCCTTACTGTACAAGGCAAACAGAAAGGCCCCGTATATGTTCAGACATATATGTGACTAGGCTGGCTCCAGAAGGCAGCAGTCTTTTGTTGCTCCTTCTAGGTCCAGGACCTGACTTGTAATCTCCAAATAATGCATGACCTAAATTTTTGGGCAACAAAAAAGACTGTGACTGATTTTATTATATGTAAGATATTAATGATTACAAACATTTGTTAATAATACATGCTTTCATGTTAGTAACTAATACCTCAAGGAAGCAGTTTATATGTCCCTACTTACAGAGGAGGAAAACCAGGCCAAAAAGAATCTTAGAGCTGGGTATGTGTATAAGTATTTATTTATTTATTAAATAATACTAAAACAATAGGTGTTCACTATAAAAATCCAAATAATATGGAGTAAGGAAGGAGAATTTCTTCATGTTCTAGAAGCCTCAGTCTTTGTGCTTAAGGCCTTCAACTGATTGAATGATTTCCACCCACATTCTGAAGGGTTATCTGCTTTATTTAAAGTCAGCTGATTTCAGTGTTAGTCACATCTACAAAACGTCTTCACAGCAGCATTTAGGTTGATGCCAGACCAAATACCTGGGCACCATAATGTGGCTAATGAGGAACATACAGGTAGCCATCACATTGTAGATACAAATATCCAAAAGAAAACATTAAGCACGGAACCTGTTTATCAATCAGAAAAAACCCCATTTGACCAAATTAGGTTTATGGCAGGAAATGCCAGCATGACTTCACATCAGAGCTGGTCTTTTAAATCTTATTCTTTGGATTTCAGTTAGCCTATTGATGATCTACTCAGTGCTTCCAAACTGATGTGCTTAAAATCAATTTCAAATTCTAACACTTTGGTTGAAATTCTCTTTGGAAACTGTGGTATGTTACTGGATGGGATCTGAAGAAGAAAGATGGCAATGATGTGGGGGATCTGGGAAGAGAGGTGCCACTGACAAACACCTCTTCCGTCTTTAGTCTGCCATACACCTTTGGTGACAGATGGCCTCAGTGGAGGTCTGCATTCTTAAACATCTATTGGTTTTGTCTTGAAGATTCTGTTTTCTGCAAAGCTTGTTGGATTTTTCTTGCCTGGTTTTAGAAAGAGATGGCATTACTTGTATGTCCCCCCCTCCCCCAAGATACTAATATATATAGTTGTATAAGCTTTCAACCAGGAATTACATCATCTAAAGTGGAAGGATACCACATATTCATATTTAGCTTCCTTCTGTGATCCAAGTCATGTTCTAATATGTCATGCTGATTGACATATGACTGCTCAAGTTAAGGAAAGAAAAAAGACTAAAAATGTCATAGGACCTTTGCAAAATTGACTCAAACTAACTGTTAAAAAGGAAACAATTAGAAATTTTGAACATGGGTAGTTATTTGATATTATAGAATGGTTGTTAATTGTTTTAGTTGGTATAACGATTTTTTGGAGCAACTTTTAAAGCACAATTATTATAAAGATGAGTATAAATATATGTAAGATATGCTGAAATATTTGTGGATGAAATAATACAATGTCTGAGATTTGCTTTGAAATAATACAGAAGGGGGAAGTAGATTGGCATATGGGTCAGCTGAGTTTAATTATGAGTTGCTGATTGTTGAAGCTGTGTCCGAGGTATACAGGCATTCATTATTAATTCTGTCTACTTCTGTTGGCATTTAAAACTTTGTGAAATAAAATCTGAAAAATAAAGTCTGAGTTTTAAAATGCTCTACAAACAGATAATTCATGATCTTCTCCCTGCTGTCAAGTCAGGTCTTGGATCTAGAAGCTATATGGTTGAATAGAGAGAAGAACAAGACCAGGCACAGAGCTGGTTCAGGGTGTGATTGTGTATATTTGTGTGGTTTTTTTTTTTTTTTTTTTTTAGTATATGTGCTGCCGAAGCGAGCACTTTGCGTGGGTTTTTTAATGTAACTATTTCTTTTGTCATATGTGTATATAGGTCATTGATTAAGTGAAAATTTTAGAATACATATCAAAGATTAATAGTGTATATACTGTTTTTATTTTTATTTTTTAAGGTTTTATTTATTTATTTGAGAGAGATAGAGCATGAGTGGGGTAGGGAGGGGCTGAGGGAGAGGGAGAAATGGACTTCCACTGAGCAGGGAGCCTGACATAGGGCTTAACATAGGGTTCTATCCCAGTTCCACCCCAAGATCATGACCCAAGCCGAAGGCAGATGCTTAACCACCTGAGCCCCTCAGGTGTCCCAGTATAAACTGTTTTTAGATTGATATATTGAATCATGCTTATCCCTTTTATTAGTTACGTGCAACTATATAGTAGCAGTTGAGATATGGAAATATCTTTAGTTGTCATGCTTATTAACTGTTTCATCACCAGATTTGTAAGTAAACATTATTACCTTTTTTTTTTAAGATTTTATTTATTTATTTGACAGAGAGATCACAAGTAGGCAGAGAGGCAGGCAGAGAGAGAGGGGGAAGCGGACTCCCTGCTGAGCAGAGAGCCTGATGCAGGGCTTGATCCCAGGACCCTGAGATTATGACCTGAGCCGAAAGCAGAGGCTTAATCCACTGAGCCACCCAGGTGCCCGAAAACATTATTACTTATGCTTAATCACTAAAAAGGGTTTTAAAGATTGAATAACTTTCTTAACATTCATTGAGTTACTGTAGACAGAAAGTAAGACCCTGTTAGTGATATTTTTAGCTCTCAGTTTATGAGTCTTCATGGTATCCTAACATTTCTATGAGTTTTAGTCACAATTTTTGTTTTTTACTATAACAAAGTCAAATACTTTAAAACTTAGGTATCATGGAACAAGTTCAGATATTGAAGTGCCAACTGGATTTTGGCACCATTCCTTACATATTTGTCATCAAGAGTCAAAAGTAACAGGGAAGAAATTAGGCAGATAAAAGCAGTTTGGTTTCGTAGGGACGGAACTGATGTTGTACAGTCAGTGCTGTGGAATTCTGAATTCTGTCCCTACAGCTACCACTACCATCCTCTCTAATCAGTGTCAGCAGATGTGTTGCATTGAATTAACATCCGGAAATCCTCTACTACAATGAAACTAAACATTTATGCCTAAGTCTACGATATTTAGTCATAGCTCATATTTGTTCCTTTTATGTTCTGAAACTATTATACATGACCTGTCATTGAATTACTTTCAGTCAGTGTTCCCTTGTTTAGTTTTCCCAGGAAGGCTGCCTTGTCTTTTCACCAACTAATATGGTATTAGGAGGCATTTTGGAGAGAGTATTATACTTCTTTTTTATAATAATGTTCCCAAAGTCAAAGCTTTAGCTAAATTCTCTTTGTTTGCCTCTCTGATTTCACTGACTTGAGTAAAAGTTGATTCTTTTTAAAGGTAATCTCTCTGTTATGTTTAACCACCAAATATACCTTTTTTAAAAGTTTTACTTACCCTAATTTCTTAGACATGGTTAAGCAGAGTACATTTTGTAACTATTTATGTGGTCTTAGAGGGAGTTCACCATTTCTGTTTTGAAGGAGTTGGAGTTACTACTTTTCTAGAAAAGATATGAAGTGTGTATACTACACTATCTCTATAGGCTAGAATGAAGAGATGCCAAATGGGTGGAAGAGCCCAAAAGTCATTATCTTTCCAGGAATAGCTTATTCCTTCTCTTTCTTCCCAATTCTCCCTTTCAATGCCAAGTTAATAGAAGAGTCCATAGGAATATATACCACATATATTAATATATATTATTGCACAATTTATAATGATATAATATGATATAATTATATAATACATATATTTGTCAGCAGGTAAATTGTGGGCAGGAAACAAACAAAATCCAAAGATTATTTTTGCTTGTTGGTAACTTTAAGGTAATCTTGAAGATGTTATATTAGTTTCTATACCATGGTAACCAAATGCAGTTGCTTTGGAAGCCAGTTTGCTGGTGACAGAATTGCAGAAGTCATGAACAAATAGCACTTTGCCTTTATGTAAATCCATGTAATTGGTTTTAAAATTGGGAAGCTTCTACCATCTTCAATGAAAGAGCCTAAGGATAAAGGAAAGTATTATATTAATGACACACTATGGTCACACTGTTCCTCTCTAGCCACTGAAGAGCACATTATAATAATGGGGTATTAATTCTTGGTTGTCACACCATGGAACAAAGATATAAAAATGATCAGGGTTCTGACTGGAAGATTTCATTTGTGTAAGTGAATTACTCAGCAAGCACTAACCCTTGAAGAAGCACAGAAGGGGTTAAAACAAGAATAGAGAAAATTTCAAAATGTTTTTATGGTCACGTAGACGGCTGCTTCAGAGTTTAATCATTCGTTTGCTTTTTAACAGACTGGGCCCCTCATTTAGGTGCACTTGGAGCAGCCAAGTAACAATTCTCTTGTGCCATGGATTCAGGTGTCAGAGTGTCCCAAATCCTTCAGTGGTGATGTTGCTATTAGAGGTCAGATACAACCACAAAAATATACCCCAGTCAGGTATCAATAGAAAATTAAACTTAAGAATTATCCTTTCCTTTCCACAGTCGTTTTCTTAGAGTTAGTTGGGTTTTTTTGGAAAATTCCTAACTTCCTATTGAATAATTAATTTGCTGAATGATAAAATTGGCTCAGAAAAATCTGGGGTTGCCGTTTATACAGTTTTCACCCAAATGATGAGGAATGAACCAGAATAATCTTTGCCTTAGGTGCCCAAAGATGGAAAATAAAGAAAAAACCTAAAGACCACTGTTCACCTAATTCATGATCAAGCATTGCAAAATAGGATATGAAATGCTTATTAAACACCTTATAGATACATATAAACATTCTTATTAAAATTAACCTCGTCTTGGTTCAATAAACTTATGCCACCAAGAAATATGACATCTGTGGAATGTTTAAGCTCAGTAATTGGGTCGCAAAAATACTAAATGGAGACCTAAACTCACTTGGAAATGTTTACTTATTTAAAAACAGAATTCTCAAGTGCCTCTCTGCTTTGTGATTTCATCCAGGACAAGAATGAAAATACTGAAATATGGCAAGATTTCTAACAGAATGAAAGCCAAGAAACACTGAAAACACAGTTTTGAGATTTCCGGTTTAATTTCCAGGACAAAGAGATTCATTGTCGGTTTATATCATCTTTGCTACATGGCTACCTGGATCAACAAAAGCTGTTGACCTCTGTGGGGTCACCCGGTATCCCATTCTGGTTCTGATTTTGCACTACTCCTCACAGTAGTGAAGCGCTGGGATTTTGAGGCCAGGATTTCTTTACCAAATTGGCTCTTAATCATTCCCAAAGGAAGAACTGGAAAATAGTTGGGATTTTTCTTCTATACTTGCACATTAGTTTATTCTCAGAGCACTTATCATGTGTGTTTTGAGCCACATGTTGGGTAAAGATGGAAGAAGCATTTAACTACTTTTTTCCCCTAAAGAGCAATATTATATTTTCGTTAGTGTAGTGCTTTGTTTTGTTTTGTTTTACTCTGACACATGGCTTCTGTAAAAATTTCAGTATTTCTCTTTGGACTTAAGTACCTGATTCAAGGGAATAAAAACAAAGACCAGTGCATGCATGACTTTTTCATGTTACAAATTTAGTTGCTTTTTTGATCAATATTTCTATGGTATCATTCAACTCATTGTCATCTTACGCCTCTTACATGTAACAAAAAATCAATTTTGTGGACTTTGTGACAAAATTCATTAGTATTCTGGGTTTCACTTAGCATTATTTTTCACAAATGCCATTTCCTTTCCTTCTAATCTTCATTTTTAGACACAAATGTGGGAATATGACAAAAAAGGCAAGTTTTTGTTAGCAGCCAATTCTTTAATAGCACCTTGGCATATACAATTTCATCAAACAAGACAAGAAGGCAACTGTAAAGGGAAACAGGTTATTAAATTTGATTAAGGGATGAAATTTGGTTCTTTACTGGTCCTGATTTATTTTGGGTCAGAAGACATTGAGCAGATGTTATTATTTGTTTCTTGCTGAAATCTATGTGTGGCTATGCTCTGGCATCTCAGTGTATCTTATGATATTTGACTGTATCTTTCATATTTATTTCCTTTTTTACATTCCCATAGCCACCATTCTGTGTCAACTTTTAACACCTTACGCTTTAGAAATCAGCCATGGCTTCCTAGCTGGAAATGACAAACCCAGGTGACTGTCTGCAAGAACAGTAGAGTTAACTTGGGAGCAAGTTGACCTGAGAGAGGCTGGGCTCAGCAGATAAAACTTCTGAAGTCAACTTATTGTTCATTAGAACAACTTATTGTTCATTAGACTTCCATGTTGAACCACCACTGCTGAGCCACTCTATACCAATTATCTTTTTACTACCTGAACCACTGCTTCCCATTAGATTCCTCCAGTGACTCAGCCTCTAAACTGAAAGCTCATGGTTTTACTCCAGTTTGGCATAGAGGAATGACTGTTTTTTCATGTTCTACCCTGATCTCTATCCCTGGTTTTTGTTTTCCATTTATCCTTCCCAGTCTCCTTCTGCTCTGCATCTACTTCAGACAACCAGCACTTTACAACATGGGACTTCACTTTCTATGACAATTAACAGTGAAAATTATGGCTCATCTTGATACTCAGGTATCAGTCACCAAGGGAATTATTCTCGTGATTTGTCTTCTATGTACAATGTTTGTTCTTTTTGGAGACATTCACCAATCATGTTTTTATAAATGCAAATTGTTCTTTCTATTGGAAGGAAGATGAATGGTATTAAAGATTTTTTTTTATAGGAAACTTCGTATTTTTTTTTAAAAGATTTTATTTATTTATTTGACAGACAGAGATCACAAGTAGGCAGAGAGAGGAGGAAGCAGACTCCTTGCTGAGCAGAGAGCCTGATGTGGGGCTTGATCCTAGGACTCTGGGATCATGACCTGAGCCGTAAGCAGAGGCTTTAACCCCCTGAGACACCCAGGTGCCCCTAAAGATTTTTTTTTTTTTTTAAATCTGGCACATTATCAGAATGGATGAGAGGGTTTCTAGATAGATTAGAAGAATCTGCCAGGTTACATGATATCTTTTAGTGCAGTGGCTTTTTATGTTCTGGTACAATTCGTTTTAAAGAAACCACGTCAGTTCACAACACATCAGTATTGCCATCCATTCCATGACCTTGCCTCCTTTATTTTTGTGTCTTCTGATTGATCATTGAAGGAAGCATGCTATATGGTTTATAGCATCTTGATCTTTGGGTTTTTGTCTAACTCCTCCATGTTCTGTCCTGGGTGTTCTGCTCTGCTCTTGGTTTTATACCATCTTTGCTTTTTTCTTCTCATGTCTTTTGATACCAAATAAACCACAGACATGTCAGCCCTTTAAGTAGAAACTACCAGTCACCTTCCTTTCACTTTGCCCTTATTTAGCCTGGCCTTTATAGTCCTCAACTTATCTCCCAATTTTGACCCATCTGCTATTTTTAGACGTGTCTGCTAATCTGCTTTCCCCAGCTCGGACATTCTTTATGGTTGAAACTAATTCCTCTGGCTCTTTTCAATCTCAGTCCCATGGGATGGGATTTCCTTTTGCCCTGTCCCCAGTTCTTGAGACCTTAAAACTTGATAAGGTTTATTTTTCTGGTCCAGAGAATCTTGATCCTCCATTAAGGGCCTTCTGACATGAAATGCTGATTAATCTTCATTTCACTCCCCAAATTCATTCTTTACCCTTCTCTGCCCAGCTTTGTTTCTTGAAAGCCTAACCCCTTTATGGATTATGCCACCTAAGCTCTTTTGTCTTCTGGTTTCCGTGTGGGTTCAGCAATGATAGAAATTAGCAGACAAGAAATAAAGAAAAGTGGAGTTTTATTCCCTCTGCTTCTCCTCACCTTTTTTGGGCAATGGCCATCTTCTTCACCTATATATAGTTCCAGGTATTTTAATTAGGTGACACTGTTATGGCTCTGGTCCTCCCTGGACTGTTTCCTTTGCTGTGCAGAAGCTTTTGATTTTGATGAAGTCCCAAAAGTTTATTTTCGCTTTTATTTCCTTTGCCTTTGGAGACATATCTTGAAAGAAGTCGCTGTGGCTGATATCGAAGAGATTACTGCCCATGTTCTCCTCTAGGATTCTGATGGATTCCTGTCTCACGTTGAGGTCTTTTATCCATTTTGAGTTTATCTCAAAAATGGTGTCAGAGAATGGTCGAGTTTCATTCTTCTACATATAGCCGTCCAATTTTCCCAGCAGCATTTATTGAAGAGACTGTCTTTTTTCCACTGTATATTTTTTCCTGTTTTGTCGAAGATTATTTGCCCATAGAGTTGAGGGTCCATATCTGGGCTCTCTACTCTGTTCCACTGGTCTATGTGTCTGTTTTTATGCCAGTACCACGCTATCTTGGTGATCACAGCTTTGTAGTAAAGCTTGAAATCAGGTAACGTGATGCCTCCAGTTTTATTTTTGTTCTTCAACATTTCCTTAGTGATTCAGGGTCTCTTCTGATTCTGGATTATTTCCTCCAGCTCTTTGAAGAATACCGGTGGAATTTTGATCGGAATGGCATTAAAAGTATAGATTGCTCTAGGCAGTATAGACTCACTGGATAACATGATCCTCTTTTTATCTCATCTAGTATGGAGATGGTAAAACTTTCCACTATAGCTGGTCCTTGAATGTTTCACCATTTTCACTGGTAGTCTTAATATGGTCCACACTTTTGTAAATAGTGGCATCATTATAGTTTCTTCAGTTAGTCCTTTGTACCATCTATTTCTTGCAGGATTTCTAACTGGTATGTGGTTTTGAGAATAAGACACAAAGCATATATAACTGCTGCTAAAAGGTCTTTATAAATGTGACTGCCCTTTGGAGACCGGATGATGTGAAGGTCACAATATATGCCTCAGAGTTATATATACAAACATTTTAGGCAGGTGGATAAACAGATAATGTGAAGAGAGGATTGCTTGAGGAATATGGAGAGTTAGGATTTTCTCTCTGAGGGGATGAATTATTAAGATGGGTACACTTGGATAGACTTCTGCTCTTCTGCTAAGTTAGTACTTTATGGAATAGGCACAGTAACAAGCAAGAGAATAGGCATAGGAAAGGTTAGAGCAGAAGTTGAAGCTTATGTGCATGAATCAGCTAATCCACCAGAGTGGACTTGGACTGCTTTTCTCCTTTGGGGATAATGAATGTCTGCCATGCTAGAGTCAACTCATGAATTAAGTATAAAACTGCATAACTTGGGGATTGGCTTTCCCCTCTGAGTCAGAAAACATCAGTGGGCCATGCTCCATCAATACCTCAAATGAGGAATTGGTAAGAGGATTTTAGCTGAATCATACTTTGAGGGTAAAACAGAATCATTTCTGGTGGTGCTTAGACTTTAGTGGCTCTGTGCTTCGTAAGCTGGGCAGGATGAAGTACCATGAGCATGCATTTTGTGAAAAGTAATGACAAAGGATGCTGAGACTTTCTGCAAGAGTGGTGAGGCTATTAGAGCAACAGGAAAAGTGGGACCAGTAAGAAGCTAGAGCATCCTGATGTGCATTCACTTTCTGGGGAGGCCTCTCTAGAAACATGGCAGTGGTGCTACAGTCAAGGTTCAGTTGTGGGTTACCAAATTGTTGCCTTAATCCAACTGGTCTACAGCCCAAACATGTCTCTGTACCTTTAAGCCCCATCAAATTGCAGAAAATTTGGTGTCTTCAGTCACTGTGTGCAGACTCCAATATTTTTGTTCAAAACATTGAACTACACAGCCAGGTTTAGGTGGGGAGTTTAGGAATTATCTGGTAAACTACTTTGTTCCAAGAGTTAAATGAATTCAATCTGGACCCAAGTTGATTTAAAAAAATTAAAATAATTTTTTTTTTTTTTTTTTTTTTTTTTTGCTTATTCAGCCAATTTAAACTGGCTCTCTATGGCAGACCAAAGTTAACAGATCATGGGCTTTTAGACAAGGGACTATGACCAGCAGAATGAAGTGGAGTCATGTGCAGGGAAATCATAAAGTCCTTGTGTTTTAGCTGAGATTAAAAAAGAAGAGTGAAGAACTATATTTTTGTAAGTTTTTTGTTGTTGTTGTTTGTTTGTTTGTTTTGGCACTGAGTAGTGAAATACTGATTGAAAGTTAGTGTTAAAAACAGAAGTTCCATGTTCTAAAATTTTTGGTCATAGAAATTAATAGCAATAAATATCAATCTTTTGACCTGTGTCAATTGAAATGGCTGATGACATGGACCCAGTTCACCAGATTTTTTGTTCTGTGTTTATTGGGCAAGGGAGATTTCAGACAAGTCCCTCAGTCTTTGCCCTGAATTAAATCTCTACCCTTTATGTTTCTCCAGTTCTGTCCTACTCAATAAAGAACCACACAACCCACACTCATAGTGAACAAAGCTGTTATTTAATGGAATCTTTCCACTGTGAAACCAAATTATTTTAATTGGCTTAAAATATTACTAAATGCTGGAAGCCAAGTACATGACCTCTGGACCTACTAGTGTTTAAGATATCATACTCTTCATACTTTCTAGTGAAAGTCTCAGGCCCATTTCTGAAGAAGGGCCAAATATAAATAAATTCGTAGTGTTTAGATCAGGGTTTTGCCAATGTATATTATGTCTCATATAAGCCTTTATTATATAACTTCCTTCTTTGGGTTTTATAGAGTTCTTGTTTGTTGACTTTCAGGGTGTGTCTAGAAAGTATATTTTTGATTTATCCTACTCACCTAGGCAGAGTGCCCTGGACATTAGAGGATCTGATTTATACCTCATGGTTTATTTTTTGGGCTGGTTTATTTCCTACATTTTGTTCATGTGCCCTTGGACTTCTTAGGAAAAGCTTGACAGCTCATTTTTATATATCAATAAATAAGTAAGTAATACATCATGGATCAAAGGCCATGGCAGCAGCACCGTAGAGAGAATTATATTGTCCTAGGCACTTATGTACTTATAATGATGATATCCTTGGACCCAAGGCCTAACACATTTTTCATTAGGACTATTAGATTCCATACAAGATCAACAATTACAAACACTCTAGTGAGGATGATTAAAATTCAACAGGCTTCTTTCACAGGCTTCAGAGTTTAATATTCTCATATCTTCCTCTTTGGCTTGACTTCTTTCTGTATTTCAGAATTCCCTTGTTTGATTTCCAAAAACTACTCTTTTAATACCTCTTAAACCCAGGGGCATAATTGAAGAAGAATGAAGCTTGGAATTCTTGAATCTTTAATGAGCCTCCTAGGAGCCAGGTCCAGTTTAAGAAGTCCATCCAAGAGCAAGCATGCCTATCACTCTCCATGCTCCAGGTCAAACTTTAGAGCCTGTAGTCCAAGAGGGGATTTATCTTTTGTAAAATCCACCAGGTTTCCTTTGGGAAGAAAAGAGCAGGCTTGAGAGGAGTACTTCTCAGAAGCTGTAATCTAGAACATACCTCTGCATATTTGGATATTCATCTCTTTATTTGGCACTGTCTTCTGGTGCCCAGTAGTGCCTGGCATAGAGGAGGACTCACACATTATTTGTTGAATGCATGATTCAATAAATTTAATTTTTAAAGGCAGGTAGAAATCTTAAATCTTTAACTTACAAATATATCACCTACATTTCTAAGCAAAATAAAGGACACCTTATGAATAAAGGAAAATAAAATATAAGGAGATGGGAAAAAAAGGAGAGACAAAGTGGAAGGCAAAGAAGAAACAAGATTATAGAGCTTTGTTCTGATAACATGATTGAATATTTTGGTATGATAGTATGCTTAGTTATCTGTTAAATTGTCTTGTTTTGGATTTTTCTTTCTGTTTTGTGGTCAATAGTATGAGGCAGACAAGCAAATTATGGTCATCGAAGTTTGTCTTAAAAGCATCTTCATCCCTTTCATCATTTTATTCCCAAGTAATTAGAATAATAATGTCAACATCAATAAAGATAGCTCATATGTTTAGAAGTACTGAGTCCTCCTGACTACCCTATAAAGTAAATTCCATGATTTCTTAAATTCTGTAGATGAGTAGATTGAGATAGGGTGGTTTAAAGGTTAAGTTCCTTTGCCCAAGGTCACACAGTATGCATGTAGCAGTTTGGAACCTAGGCAGCCTTTCCTCATACCTTCTTTCTGGGTGTCCAGGATCCTTAATGCATTTTCCTGGTATGTACAGCCCCATGACGTTGCTCACTCCTGCTGTGAAGCCTCAGGGGGCCTACAGTGTATCTGGGCTTTCCTAATCTTATACCCTTCAAACCTTGTTTGCTTCAGAGCCCTGTACTGAAAAATATATCCTTGCTAATGGATTAAGATCTGATAATGAGTTAATTTGTTGTCATTCCAAGATTTATTTATATACTTATTAGAGGCGCCCTGAAGATTGTGCTTTGCTCAAAGGAGTTACTACAATATTGAGAAGTTTAGACAGTTGGTAGATCTTTGGGCGACAGACACTAATTTGGTCTAGGCTGACTTTTCAGTGCCCTTCACATCACCCTAAAAAAGCAGACTATTTTTTTAGCATATGCTCTGGGAAGATGTGATGAGAGAGTAAGTGTTGCATGTTCCTTCATTATTTGTAAGCAATTCTAGTCAGGCTCATTCATATGTATGTAGTCATTTCCCCTTTTGGCTATGAGGGCACCCAGGGAAGTTTTTTCCTGTGCCCTTTGGGGATTCTTGGGAGAGAGGGCAGTTTGACACTGGAAAAGAGAGACTGCATTGCTCTTTTTGATTGACATTTGTGCTGATGCAGCAAGCAAACAAGCTGTGGGTGTGTGTGTTCTGAATCAATTCAGGATTCCTGTTTTAGTAGTGTTGTTTGTTGTGGTATACGTGTATGGATGGCGAAAAGGAGAGAGATGGTGAGAGAGTGGGGAGAGAGAGAAGAGAGAGAAGGAGAGAGAATAAAACTCTGGATTTAATGAGAATTTAGTTACATGTGTGCCTTTCTTTGAGAACCCTCCTCTATCCTAGCTGTGAGACCTTGGGCAAGATAACTTGGCTCTCTGATACTCAAGTAGGAAACCTTCTCAGTTTGGACATGCTGTAATTCTATGATTCAATTATTTATACCTTTGCCATTTGTAAACATTTACTTCAAGGGTCTCACCAACTTAGGTTGAGTTCTCAAGAAGAAGACCCTGAGACAAAGATTCCTATGCCAGTGATTTTTTTTTAAAAAGGAAGTGTTAAGAGCAGGAAATAATGGGAAGGAGGACAGGAAAAGAAGGAAGCCAAGCAAAGATCTGTCTTGGGCAGAGTCCTACAGAATGTCTACCAGCCTTATCTGCAAGAGAGATCTGGAGTGTTAGCTGTGCTTTGGAGTTGTAATGACATAAGGCAAGGGAGCTGAGTTTTCTACCTCTGTTACTTGTTAAAGGCCAACTTGTCTCCCCATTCATCTTTCCCCTAGTTCCCTGAAATTCTCATTTCTCCCAGGCATGGATGTATATATACATGCAAAAGGACTCTAGCAGACTGAGGACAGTTCTTTTGAAAAGTAGTGGGTGCTAGCTTTTAGAAAGTAAAAGCATATTCAAAGGGGAATGGTGCACAGAAATGCTAGAAGGAGATTTGAGAAGAGCTGGATGGAGCACCATTCTGCTTCATTCTACTCTACACTGTGAAAATGGTGAAGTTTGTGACATCGCTGTTATTGTCAACGGTCAGTTTACATAGAGAGAGATAGTAAATAAGACTCAGAAAGCAGCCACTCTCTTTCCAGGACTCACCAGTGAGGCCAAATGCCATTGTCAAACTGAGTCAGTTCTTATCCTCAAATCTGATTGCTAGCAAAATTTCAGGAGACATGGGAAAGGCAGCAACCATATCTGTTGCAGGGTAGAACTTTGATTCTCTCCTAGATCAGTATAGCCTTTTCCACATAAGGCAGAGATAGCCTTAGGACAAAAGTTGTCTGGTCTTGGGTTGTCTGGGTGGGTCAGCTGGTTAAGCGTCTGACTCTTGATTTTGGCTCAGGTTATGGTTGGGGTCATAGGATTGAGCTCTGTGTCAGGCTCTGTGCTTGGCATAGAGCCTGCTTGTGATTCTCTTTCTCCCTCTGTATCTGCCCCTCCTTGCCACTTGCTCTCTGTCTCTCAAAATAAAATAAAATCTTAAAAAAGAAAGTTGTCTGCTCTTTGTGTATGATGACCTGAATCTTTTTTTTTTACTGTGTTATTTTAATCACCATAAAATACATCATTAATTTTGATGCAGTGTTCCAAGATTCACTGTTTATGTACAACACCCAGTGCTCCATGCAATATGTGCCCTCCTTAATAGCCACCAACAGGCTCATCACCCACCCCCTCAAGCCCTGTTTGTTTCTCAGAGTCCACAGCCTGACATGGTTTGTCTCCCCCTCCAATTTCCCCCAATTCACTTTCTCTTTCCTTCTCCTAATGTGATGACCTGAATCTTATAAATGAGAATATTCTAAAAAGTAATCACATGAAGGCTAAAAACTAAAAGGTAACAGGGGGAACCTATGCATATTCAAATATTCTTTAAAGCCAAGATATTTATGTTCAGTTTTCAGGCAATAGTTTTATTCTCTTCTCAGACATACTTATTTTTTTTAATGAGTTGCTCATTTTCTTTCAAAACATCTACATACTTAAAATGTTTTCCTTATGAATCAATTTTTTATTTGACAGAAGTGAAGATACTTGTGCCCATAAAAAATGCCATGTGTTTTTGAAGTGTTAGAAAAAACAGCTCTTTGGCACTAAACAAAGCTGAGGCAGGAACGTAGGAGAGCAGCTGCAGAATGACAGAAAAAATGTAAGATAATGAGACATGTGAGAGAATGTATAATTTAATGTGGGGCTTGAAGCAAATGGCGGGAGGAGGAACATAAATGAGAAAACAGTTAAAAATAGTGACTAAAATGACTTTAAATCCAATAAAACATAAAATGAATCAATTAGTGCTTAAACGTTGGAGGAGGCATGATGTTATGAAAGAATCTGGAAAAGGCTGACAGATTTTTAGTCTATGAATTTAAATTCATAGGACCAACAATTTCTCTGCCTAGATAGATTTATCTGCTGTTTTTTTCTTCTTATACTAGTTGACAAAATGACTTCCTTTCTTTTCCACTTTCTGAGATGTGAATCAATCTGTTATAGAAGCCTCGGTTTTTAGTTTTCTGAAAACATTCCACAAGATGTATGGAAAAATGTGTTCAAGTTTTAGAAAATTCTTGGAACTCTTGCAAAACTGTGGATCTCCCTGCATATGGATAATAGAGGTGCTTCTTAGTTGTTGACCAGAGTTGGCTCGTTGTTGCTAGGTTAATGGAATTTTGAGGAATGATGGCAAGTACCATGTGGCTCCCTATGATATCTATTTACTTCTTTCTGGTTTTTAATGATATTGTCCATGAGTGTGTGTATTAGATCCTGAAACAAGAATGTCCAGAGTCTTTGCAGTGAGTGTGTATTCCACAGGAAATTAAGGAAATTATCTTAAAGCTTTTAAGAACCTGAAAACTTTTAAGAACTGGCTGGCTATCTGTTTTCCTGGAATGGTTTACCTGAAACTTGCATTCATGGAAGTAAAGGCCTGGATGATTTCTGGAAACCCTTCCTATTTTGAGGAAAATAGTGTGTTCTTCATAACAAGTACTCACTCAGGGATGGTTGGATACATGAAGGGATAAAATGATAGGAAATTGAGGTTATAGGTTATACCAACAAAATGACAAATTTTCACCTTAGAATTGGGGACAACAAGAAATCTTTTATTTTTATCTAAAGTCCAGTCTAACAAATATCTTTCTCATACTTAGGTTTTTACATTTTCAAAAATATAACTACTGATTCATCTTATAATAGACGAGTGCTTCTAATGGGTTAGTTTTCTAGTTTTTCTCCAATTTTACTCCATATTGATGGTATGTGTAACAATCAACTTAGCACTGAGGAAGCATGGTAGGTAACATGTTTCTTTCTAAGAGCTTTGAAAATTTCCCCCTATTAACTTATTCATTGCAAGAGTATATTTTGTGGAGAAATCTGTATCAGAATGTTGTGACCAATTATGGTTTTCTACTCCTACCCATTTGCATTAAGGTAATATTTTAAAAAAGATGACCTATGAACCCACTGCCTCAGAATCACCTTGAATATTGTAAAAATCTAGATTTCCTGGACTCTTAACAAACCAGTGAAATAGAATTCTAGGGCTTGCAAGGGCTATGAAATTTGCATTTTTCCAAGATCCCAAGGCAATTCTTGTGAAAAGTTGAGAACCACTGGCCGAAAATGTAGAGGGTATCCCAGGCAAAATTGTGCAGTAGGTTTTGTCTTCAGGGATGTTTGGCTACTCTTCCATGTTCCTTCCCTGCCTTCAGCATCTCTGGTTGTAATGTCAGTTCCCCCAAACATATCTTATAATGAATTATACTGTTATGTGAATGACATGATTTTTTGCTCATTCTAGATTGTATATTTTAAAAATAAGACTGCTAAAGATAGTAAGCTAGAACTAAAAATGACTGGTTCTCTAATGGTGGATTTTTAGCCACTGTAACAGAAGAGTTATCTGGAGGGAGATGGGAAACTTCCCCAGCAACTATCTCATCACTAAGGCAACCTTCTGCCATACACCTACTCACCAGATGGCCCTTCTAAAGTCACTTAGTGCAAGGTCCTTGGAAGCAGGAAGTCTGAATAGGATTGAGGCAAAGCCAAAAGCAATCTTTTGTTTCCCACTGTCCCTTTAAGATCATTTAATTTGGGAAAATCCTTGCCCTATCCCAGAGGAAAACTTTGCAGTTTCATGACATTCTGATCCTTTAAAATAAAAAAATGCAGTCTCAATGGAGTCATTCACAGCATCTAGTTTCATGTAATAACCAAAACTTTGAACTTGATTTAAAACTTAATCTTCCCTTTTGCCTAGCTAGGTTTTGCCTTGGGCAGTCTGCTCACAATGGCCTTTCTTCTTTTTCACCATCTGGTATTTCTTCTTCTCTCTCAGCTTGATAACTACTATTTCTTATCTTGGCAGGATTGTACTAAGGGGACACTCTGGAGGAATAAGAGGGCAAGGGATGCTCTTAGTGGATTGGTACTATCTCAGGATGGTTGGATGCTCTGAACTATAGAACACTTCAGTCAGTTCTTTAGAAACTGCCATTGGGCACATTTGATTGTGTGTCTTGTGATCTGGGTGATACATTTTTCTCAGGTTGGCTGTTCCCTCCTCAGCTCATGGTATTTTCCTCCTACTTCATTCCTTCCTTTCTGCTTTTCTTTTCTTCCTCCATCTTTTCTTTTACCTTTTTTTTGTTGTTGTTGTTGTTTGATCACTCCATACAGATGTGCTTACCCCAGAGTGATCCTCTTAAGCAGTATTTTAAATGCTTCAAATAAAATCAAATGCTCCCTTCCTTTTGTGTTAATATACATGGCTCTTTTTCCTTAGTAAATCCTGGGAACACAGGCAGATTACAGTACAGCTACAGGTTTTCCTTTGCATTGTACTTGTTAGCTAGCTATTTCAGATATCCATTGCTGCATAACAAAAAACCCACACAGTATCTTAAAATAACAATGATTTATTATTTCTAATGGTTCATTGAGTTGACTGGGTGGTTTCTTTGCCTGTTTTGGCTGAGTTTGCTCATGAGCTGCATTCGGCAATGGGTTGGGTGGACTGGAATACCCCAAATGGCCTCATTCATATGCCTAACAGTGATGCTGGTTGTTGCCTGGGATGACTCTCTTCTCTTCCCAACCAGTGTCTTTCAGTAGGTGAGATTGACTTTCTAAGTGACAGTCTTGGTATAATGTCCTAGGAGGGAACAGTAGAAGTTGCAAAGTCTTTTAAGGCTTATACTTCTAAGTCACTTAATGTCACTGTTGTCACATTTTGTTGGTCCAAGAAGTCCAAAGCCCAGTTCAGATTCAAGGAGTAAGGAAGTAGATGCCATGTCTTGATGGAGGAAGTGACAAAATCACAATGCAGAAGAGGTTAAATATCAGGATAAGAGGAATCTGAGGTCATATTTTGTAATTACTAAACTGACATTTTAGAGTTTTTCAGATTTCTGTCAAATACAAGTTCACTGATCTCTGTGACTTGCAGAAGATATATATTGAGTTCTCTAAGTGGTTCCATCGAAGAAACTCCCTTATCCTGGGCTTGAGGGCAAGCAAAATGAGGGAAAACAGGACACATAAAACAGTTCATTTCAAAGAAATCCTCTTTATAAACATCTCTCTAATTCCTGATACCCTAGTCTTTTTATTTCATCTGTGTGGCTAAGAATCAAGTAACCTGTTTATAAAAGACTTCTTTGTAAATTCTTTATGTGGTTTCATACCTCCTTTCATATTCAATATTTATTGCCTTTCAGTGTCTTTACCCCAACTTTATCTTAACATTATCTTATACCTATTTGAAAAAGATTTCCAAAGCATGCCTCTCTAACTTCTGAGCAAATGATAACTAAGAGTGTAGCTTTGGAGTCATGAGGGTTATGGTTTGACTCCCATATTTTCCACTCACTTCTGTCTGAATCTTAGATAATTATTTCTGTAGTGTGACAAATAAGACATATCTCCTCATGTGAAGCTTAAGTGCATTTTGACAATCACATTCTTTTTTCTCAGTGTTTTGTCTACTGTGTTGTGTGACCCAGTTCTTTCTAATCACATGTGAGATGAAGTTTGCTTGGGATTTCCAAGAGAGCTCTAAAAGACGAAGGCTCTTCCCTCCTTTTGAAAGTTAGGATGCTATTATACAAGGCAATGATGTCTGGAGCTGGGATAGTCATATCATGACCGTTTATCTCATGAGGTTAATGGAGATGTGATACTGGAAGAAGATCCTGGATGGGACACTGAACTAACCAAGAATGTCACTTCTAGAGTCTTACTATGTGAGAGAATTAAGTTTCTTTATTATTTTGTTACTGATTGCTGAGTATTTTACTTCCAGCCTAAAGCATCCTATTGATGTAGTGCTTATTATTATATGTAGAGAAGGGGTTAGTACCCAACTTTTTCACGTAGATTAAAAAAAAGATAAGTAAAACAAGGCTGAGAGAGTTAAATAATAGGACTAAATCATGCTGTTCATCACTAGCAGTTAGGAGACTAGGGACTCTGACCTTTAACTTCCAGGATACATTTCCAGTCAGCAAATATTTTACTGAGCACTTACTAAATGCAGATCCTTAGAAGGTATCCTTTCCATCCCTGGGCTTGCATATCAGGAAGCAGCATGATGTGGGGACAACAGGGTAGCAAAGTGAAAAGAACATAGGCATTAGATCCATAGACAGTCCATTTCTGCCACTTAATCAGCATGTGATTTGGGGCAAGTCCTCTTCCTCTGAGCCAAGTTTCCACAGTTGTCATGTGTGGTTGTGCTCACCTAGCAAGGTTGTGACAAGAATTATATGCAAAATTAGGTGAAGTAATATCTGTGAATCCTATCTCAAGATTGTGTCTAAATTAGCTTTAAGATTTCAGCAAAGTGGTTGGGTTGGGATTTATTCCTCAAAGGATGGTAAAACAGGGCAGAATTCTTCTGATAAGGCAATTTGGGGTCTTTGGAGCAGGAAGCAAGCCAAACCAAACCTGTCTGGGAAATCTTTAATTTAAGGGCAAACTCAGGGGCCAGAGGCCGGCTGCAGTTGATGATAAGAGTGGTAGGTGGTTGGAAAGAACCCAGATGTCCATCAACAGATGAATGGATAAAGAAGATGTGGTATATATACACAATGGAATACTATGCAGCCATCAAAAGAAATGAAATCTTGCCATTTGTGACGACGTAGATGGAACTAGAGGGTATCATGCTTAGCGAAATAAGTCAATCGGAGAAAGACAACTGTCATATGATCTCCCTGATATGAGGAAGTGGTGATGCAACATGGGGGGTTAAGGGGGGTAGGAGAAGAATAAATGAAACAAGATGGGATTGGGAGGGAGATAAACCATAAGTGACTCTTAATCTCACAAAACAAACTGAGGGTTGCTGGGGGGAGGGGGTTAGGAGAGGGGGGTGGGGTTTTGGACATTGGGGAGGGTATGTGATATGGTGAGTGCTGTGAAGTGTGTAAACCTGGTGATTCACAGACCTGTACCCCTGGGATAAAAGTACATTATATGTTTATAAAAAAATAATAATAAATAAATTAAAAAAAAAAAGAGTGGTAGGTGGAACCGGGGCTAGAAGGGGCTGTTTGGGAACTATTGTGAATGAAGTTCCAAGAAGGTGGCTGCAAATATCCTCAGGTTGTCACTGGTTTGTCTCTTGCTGCCCCTAGGTCCTGGATGTGTTCACCTGATATAGAAAGCTGGCAAGGCCAATAGAGTTTTCAAGTGTGCACAAACTACTTTGGACAGAGAAGCTCAGGAAGCTTTCTTTTGGAACTGATCCAAATGTTAGAAAATCCTTCTTCCTCCTTCTTCCCATTGTTGGGGTGGGGAAGAAGCTACACATATTGCTGGAAGAATCTGTACTATGAAGTAGGAGTATGTTTTGGGAATCTAGAAGTTTGAAATAGGCTTTATCCCCAGGTAGAGCAGAGTTGTACTTCAGGTGAAGAGGAACTGTGTCAGCCTACTAAGAACTGACCCAGGAGCCTTGGGTAGGGGCTTAGATGGCAAGGATTAGGAAGAATGTGTATAAAATTGGGATCCTTGAAAACAGATTCTGAGCTAGAGATATTCGTGTAGGAAATTTCTTGGGAGTGCTCTTGGGAACACTATCTGGAAAGGAATGAAGGAAGCAAGATTAGTAAGAAGGAGCAGATAAACTTCTGGCAACAAAGGCCTCAGCCAATCCTAGCAGAGCTTTGGAGCCAGAAGCACCGTTGTAGAAAGAGGGTCTTGCTTTAACCAAGTATTAGATGCAAGCTTTCCAAGGGGTTATAACTTTGCAAAAGGCAGCTTCTTTTGGGTGAGCACAATTCTCAGAGAGGAGCATAGGTCTGATGCATTGGCAGCCAGTATTCTCTGTAGCTGAAAGAATGATTGAGTTGCTCTTGGGTGGGAAATCTGAATGTCTCATCATAACATCCACTATAAACCCAATTCTTGCCTCCTGCTAACCGTTGTGATGCAAAACAAGGGCCTCATTACTCTTGGCTCAGTCTGCCTTAAACTATAAATTCATATGTAGTTGTTTTTGTGTATAAGTTCTTGAGTACTTGGCCTGTCTGTCAATAACTAGATCTCTTACTGTTTCAGGAAAGGATTCTGCCCTAGCCCTGGTTCTGAGGCACCCTACCCAACCCCAGCCAGCTCCAGCCAAAGGGAAGAACTCTAGGCATATGTGCCATGTGTCACACCAAGAGTTGTTTCTATACCCAGAGTTCTAATTTAGAGACACATGTCCATGGATGTCAATTAATTATGGAGGGGATATTAAACTTCACACTATCTATAATTAGGGAAAATTTATCACTGCTTTTTGGAAGACCCGCAGTCCTTATTAAACAATCTTAGGGGCGCCTGGGTGGCTCAGTGGGTTAAAGCCTCTGCCTTCGGCTCAGGTCATGATCCCAGGGTCCTGGGATGGAGCCCCGCATTGGGCTCTCTGCTCAGCAGGGAGCCTGCTTCCTCCTCTCTCTCGGCCTGCCTTTCTGCCTACTTGTGATCTCTGTCTGTCAAATAAATAAATAAAATCTTAAAAAAAAAAAGAATCTTAGTCTTTCTGCAATCTATTGCATTATCTTTAAAAGGTATATATTAATAGCCTTAGATCCATTCTTTTCTTCTCTTCCAACTGTCATAATAACAATCAATGTATAATACAATTGGTTTCTAAGATTTGTATTACCTATTATTTTGACATTAGCCCTTGAGATAGAAAAACATTTAATGAGTTACTACTATGTTTCCTTTACTAAATACTTTCTATGTACTTTTTGTTTTAATCTACCAAATAAATACAGCTATACCCCCATTTCACCTATGATGATACTGAAATTTAGAGGTGAGGTGATTTGCCCAAATTCATGCAGCTGTTGGCAGAGCTGCAGTTGGAACCCAGGTTGTTGAATGACAAAGACTGAGTGCTTTTCTTCTATAGCACATTGCTGATCATCCAACACTGTCCCACAAAAGACTGAAAGCAGGACATGAGTAAACACCTTGATCTCTAGAAAATAGAAAGCTATTACACTTAAGCAAATAAAAATTAAGAAATAAATTTAATATATTTTTTTAAAAGTGCATGGGAGTACTATTTGAAGATCATTCATACCTCAACTGCTTTGCATTTCTAGCAGAATTTGATATCATGGATGACTGGTGCAGACCCTCCATCTGAAGCAGACCAGACAGAGTCCTAACAGCAATAACCTTTAAATCAAGAAAGTTTACTCCAAATGTTCCCAACATAGCCCAAAGCCAGAAAAGTTCACAGCTCTACATTAAAATGTTAGAAAAAGATCACATTGCAGCAGCTGCTTATGTGGATTACCTAGTCTAGCCATTCTGCTAAGACTTAAAAAAACCTGTCTGAGTTGTAGGAAGAAAAAAAGTAAGCCTCTAAAATATCAAGTTGATGCTTGTTGGTAGAGCTGTGATTTCCCATTTGTTGCCCCAGAAGACTCAGGTATATCTGAAAGAGTGTCAAGATGTTCTTCCAGACTCTAAGGCGATGGAAGGTTTCATTTCTGTACTTACCCCACTGTGTCCTATGCTTTTTCCAGAACCATAGCTTCCCTTGAAAAAATATTTAATCCTTAAAATGTTTCCCAGTGATCCAAAGCACATTAGGAAATCATAGTCCCTTCCTATAGCCATTTTATGTAACTTCCCTCTAATACTTTACACAGAAATAAGATGAAATGGACTCTGCCCTCTAATGATGTCTTCTGAATAAAGGCCAGTGATTCCATTATAGTATGTGTGCACACACCTGGCCCTTTTGAGATTTAATGTACCTTAACATTAAGATTTTTATCTTTAAAACATCAAAACATGGTCTGTAAGACATGGTATGATCTCCATTTTACAGAAGGGGAAACTGAAGTATAGCTCTTACAGCTCTTACAATGAAATTAGAAACTGTGATGGGGGTTTTCAGCTATCAAGTTTTATTTCTCTTAATTGAACTCCTTGCATTCCCATTTCTGTCCATAGAGTTCTTTTCAACAACGGTTTCTTGTCTTTCCTTGTTGCTGTGTTTGTTGTTGGGATTAATTGCAGAAAGAGAAATGATGGAAATAGATCCTACAATAGAATATTTCCTTGTATGGTGATGTTAAAGAACTGAGTTCTTACGTCATAAATTTAATTCCTGTATATTACCATCTAGACTCAGAGGTGGAAATGATATTCTTTTCAGAGCTAAGAGATTTGTTGAGAGGGAAGAGAGTATTAGAGTATAAAGTTTCTGGCCCCATACTATGACATTTTTATCACAAGGAACAAAGTGAAAGTTATATTGTCAATCTAGTTTGAGGATGTTTATGGAAAGTTATGAATTACCTACAAATTATCTGTGAACCTGAAACAGAGAGATCATGTTTCTCATTTTGCTGCTTTTAATTTCAGGGTATTTAGGCTTCCGTTGTGAAATGTTCTCTCAACTTAAAATCCCAGGGTTCCTCATGCATGGAGAGAAGTGGCATAAAAATATACACAACTGATGTCACTTCAAGAAAGGCCAATGAAATTCATGGTGTTGCTCCTGGAAGATAAACACACTAAAAAGAATCCTCAATGTAGATCTCTTGGTTTATCCTTTGCATAGATTATTGGTTAAGATTTTGTTTGGCTACATGTAACCTATAGTTAAACTACAGCGGCTAACCATACACAGGTTGAATTTTCAGAGTGATCAGGGCTATGGAGGTAATCATTCTACTGTCAGTGTTTGAGGATGTCAGTAAGGAATCAGGATCTTTCTCTTCTTCATTGTTGTTCTCCCATCCTTATTATATAGCTTTCATCCTCATAGACTTAATTTTTATTTCTAGATATCATATTAAAATTTCAGGGTAAGGACAAAAAGCAAAAACCAACCAACCAACCAAACAAACAAAAAACAAAAGACACATAAGAGCTTGCTCTACCCCTTTTAAATAATAATTTTAAAAAGGTTTTTCAGAATCCCATCTCATAGATATATCTATGAGATATATCTCCTTGGCCAGCTGCAAAGGAGCTGGAGGAGGTATTTTAAAGTGGTAATATAGCCACCCTGAATTTTGATTTTTGTTATTCAGGAAAAAGTAGAGAATAATTTTTGGGTGGGAAGACAGAATTAGGAATAGGATTAATGCCTGTGGGAAGGAAAGGACAGTCCTTTTCTTTCTTTTTAAATGTTATACTTGATGCATTATATGAGTTTCTATGTTCCATCCTTCATAATGTTTTTCTTCACTTTTCTGCTTTTTCTGGATTCCTGTGGCACTTTTTCTTTTCCTTTAAATAGAGTATCATCCATCCCATTCTTTTCAGGTTAGTAGTTTACAGTGAGGAAATTCGAGGATTAGAGGATTAGAGGCCTCATCTAATTCACTTTGGTAATCTCAACATTTACTACCATGGTTGGCACAGTAGGAGGAACTAAAAAGTTTACTTGAATAAATATAAGAATAAGACAAAGCGTGGTAGGTCATGATCCCTATCTATATGCTTCGTCCTCATCTTTCATTCTTTCTCCTGCTAAGTGATTTGCCATTTATAACCTCCTTCCCTCACCTGCACTTCTCACCCCAAGATTATGCATACATTGTTAACTTCGACCAGTTTCCTTCTATACAAAATGGATGCACAGCGTGACCTAAAGTCCTGTCCTTTGGAAGGATTACCTCTCACCTTGAGTAAGATAATAGCACAGCAGTAGCCCAGTGTTGGTTTTCCCTGTGCACCAAGTTGATTCATCAGCCAATGAAGGTCATCTGTCTTTCTTCAAAGGAGGTTCCCCCCTCCATTGCACCACAAGGTGTAAACTGAGTGAGAGGCTTCGATGCATCAGTTGTAGGTGACATGGGGGTTGGCTTTTTGCTCTGACTGCTTTCTTGTACTTCCTGGCCCTGCTTGTGCTTGATCTTTACTGTTCCACTTTTTTCTTTTTTAAAGATTTTATTTATTTATTTGACAGAGATCACAAGTAGGCAAAGAGGCAGGCAGAGTGAGAGGAGGAAGCAGACTGCCTGCTGAGCAGAGAGCCTGATGCGGGGCTCAATCCCAGGACCCTGGGATCATGACCCGAGCCAAGGGCAGAGGCTTTAATCCACTGAGTCACCCAGGCGCCCCTACGTTCCACTTCTATTTAATGATTTAGATTTGATTGGTCTGAAAAAGCTTTGGCCTTCAGGCCGAATCTGGCCCATTTTTGTGAATAAATATTTGTTGTATCAGAGACACATTTATTCACTTCTCTATTGTCTCTGTCTGTAGCTGGTTTTATGCCACAACAGAAGAGGTGAGTGATGCGATAGCAACTCCATGGCTCACAAAGTCTAAAATAGTTACTATCTGCCTTTTTACGGAAAAAGTTGGCTGATCTCTGGTTCGGAGAATGTAGGAATTCAAGATTTTTGACTAAATCAACTCATATGTTCTCATTACAGTTTCCAGGGTTCCGTTCTACCCAATCAGGGCCTTGACCTTGGTAGAACAAAACTGCTGAGACTGAGAATTCAACTCCCTTTAGAGCTATGCTACTACAGAGATTAAGTACTGTCTTTTCTGCTCTTTGGAATGAGATCCTCATTCACCAAAATTGCCCTCTGTCTTTCGCATTTCACTTTATATTGGTGATTAATCACCCTCAGCCTTCCATTGTCTTTCTCCAGTGGATCAGTGGCTCCCAGTAACAGCCATGCAATTTTGTAGTCTTTATGAACCTAGGAAATCCCGAGATGTTTCTGCCAGTGCATTTCCTTCTCACAATATCCTGACCCAGTTCACACTCGGGGCTGGCATCATAGATTTGCAACTAGCCGAATTACACGGGACCCTGTGTTTAGAGGAGTCCCGGGCTTGGTTTAGTGCTGTGCTATCACCACGTATTTCTTTTCTTTCTAGTTTTACTTTACTCATCAATTAGCCAAAGGTAGTGTTGGTAGGATATGCATATATAAAAAAGTGAAATGAAAATGGTCAAGTTATTTTTGGTTTCACTACTCTGGGATGGAGATTTGCTTATAGGTACACCTGGGAATGATTTCAGGACTGTCTGTGAGAGGTGATGGAAGCAGGAAGTCAGAGGAAGAAGCTGCGTTGTAATGCAATTGCAGAAGAAGCTTCAGAAGATCTGGGGGAGTTCTGAAGCAGGGATGGCCCTTTAGAGTCGTTCCCATTGAGGTAAGGGGCCTGGACCTTTCTATCTTCACAATGATCAAGCACTGGATGCAGGCCATACCTGGGGGAGAGGAGATATCCTAATTTTTGGTCAGGCATTCTCCTTCAGATGAGGCAAATTCTAGAGAACCACTTGGTTGAAAATCCCTTTGTTGAAAGCAGTTAATAGCAGCTGGGGAAAGAACACCTCAGTCCTGAAAGGGATCTGTGTCTCACAGAGTTGCATCCACTGAACAAGGCCCATGGATAAGACAAAAACAGGAAGGTATCAACAGATTCCAAAAGAAGCATAAGGTTTTCTCTCCATCTTCCAGTTTTTAAACATTTAGGCAATGTATAGCAGATAAGAAAAACAATTCTGCTAGATATACCATAAGATTTTTTTAGTGGATTAAATATGATTATTAAAATAGAGTCAGGTAATACCAGTTTTAGTACACGAAGACTAGCGCTGGTTTTTCTTTTGGGTTTTTGTTTGTTTGTTTGTTTTGTTTTGTTTTCTTTTTTAAATAATTCCCTTCTACCCTTTTTTGTTGTTATTGTTCCAGTGTTTCAGGCTCAAAGCCTATCCTCTCTAGGCTTACAGAGACATGTGGAAGCTAGCGTACTCTTTTTAAAAAGTGTTAACAAGTTAATAGTAAACAAGTTAAATATATCAGTTGCATAAGACAACTGTTGGGGCCCACAATCCAAAGGTTACAAAACCATCTGCAGTATATAATGCAGGTTTAGAATTAAAAATAAAATACTTCCCTTATGATTGATGAGATTACATATGGGATGGGCTGAGATGGCATGTGAATGTATGCATGTGTGGGTATGTTGGTTGGGGGTAGAGTGGAGGGGACACACCTTACAAGTTTGAACTGGGCAGGCCCAAAGGAATCATGCTTGGCCCAAGTCCCATGGTACAAGTTTGTACTGGGCCATGAAAGATGATGCTTGGTCCCGTGTGTGACACCTGGTGTAGAGGCTGAAAGGAAGGTATGCCTTGTCAGGGATTTTCCCAGATGCTTTCTGTCTTTCTCCACCATTGTTGGTGGCTCCTTTTAGACATACAAATTATGTGTACCATGCACTGTCTGGGCACTGTTCCCTCTGGGAGGAATCTGGCAATTACTCTTTCTTATTGGTGTAATCTGGGTAAAGGGGGAAGATCAGCAAGAAAGCAACCTTTTCCTTTCACATAATCAAGAACTCTGTATTTTCTAATTTGAAGGACAAAATCATATTGGGCATTGGACAGAGTATCTGGGGTTATAGTGAGAACCAGGCTGTGTCCGTCTGTTGGCCTGACTATTCTGCCCAGGATGGTAGGGGTAGAAGAAGATGTCAGACTTTCAGGGTAGTGGAGGAAAACTCAAAGACCTGGCTTTGAATGAGAAAGACGGGCTGACTTCTCAGATTTTTTTTTTTAATCTTACTTATCATCCTCAAGCTATGGGCAGGGAGTAGGAGGAAGGGTCCAGAATTATATCTAGCCATTAGTTACAATTTTGATAAAGGAGCAGAGTATTACTCATTTTAGACCTTGAGACTGGCTGGTTTCATTTGGTTTAGTAGAGTGTGCATTGCTATTAAATGAACTTAATATAGGGGAAATATGTTTCACGAGGTAGGCAGAGATATTGGTACATTACTGGTACATTTTGAAAGACCAAATTAGACAAAGACCCTGCTCACCATGAGCAGAGCAGATTGTCCATCCTGGTATCCAATGGAAGACAGGACAACAGAAACATCCCCCAGTGTTTACATGCATCTTCATTGCCACAGAAACAAAATTCTGACTCGAGATTAAAAAAATTCTCATGAAAGTGGTAAAGATCTTGTAAATGCCTCCTTGATAAGGCATTTGGCCACTGTACTTCTTCCTCATTGATTACTGTGCCCCCCTCTCTTTATTTCCCTAAGAAATAAAATTGTTGTAGCATTCAAGATAACTTCTCTTCTCATAAAACAATAATCACATTGTAAACCCCCAAGAATGCTGCAATAGGTGTCTCTTTGGTCCTTTATTAATGCCGCTGGTATTTGTCTAGCCTTAGAAAAGCTTTTGGCTTGATATCTTACTCATATTTTTGGGCTATAGCTTGCTAGAGTTGTCAGGACAAGTAAAACATTTCCCTTTCAACATTCATTACAAGAAAAAAAATCCTATTGTACTTTTCAAAAGTGGCTTGTGACTCATCTCCTTTTTTGGGATGGAGTTATAGCTTAAGATTTATTTGGTCAATGGTGTACTCTTTGGTTGTGAAAGTAATGCAAATGTTTAGAGGTGGAAGTTGCTGAAATTTGTATGAGTTTTACTTATTCATTTGCCACACCTACAGGATGCTGGAGAACCATATAGGAATGTTTTAATGAATACATTTTATGAATTCTGAGTATAACTTCCCAACTTAAGACTGAATTCTACATTCCAGGTGAAATTCATATGAAGGGAAAATAACTAATTGACACTTTAGTGCAGACTTATTTTGACTAATATTTTTTTCATTTTTTTAAATAAAAATTTTTATTTTTTATAACATTAGGTAAATGTTTATATGCTTAAATTTAAAAAATACTGTATTTACAAGCAGAAAAAGCTATCATGCATGCTGTTTTAAACATTTCAGAAAAGACACTGACATATAAGGAAGAAAATCGCAATATTCAAAACCTCACCTTTCAGAGATAATCAACATTAAGGTAGTGGTTTATAGCTTTATAGTCTATTTTTTGTTTTGTTTTGTGGTTTCTTTCCCTTTTTTCCTTTTTTTTTTTTTAGATTTTAAAATTTTCTTTATTTGAGAGAGAGAGTGAGAGAGCACAAGCAGAACAGCAGAGGGAGATTTTTTTATGTATATACACACAGGTATATTTTTCAACCTGAAATTGTAGGGTACATGTTGGTTTGTGATGTGCTTTTTAAAAAATTCATCAATAAATGAGCCATGTCACTTCTCATCTTTTTAAATGAATAGACTTATGAAATGTATCCCTCTTTAGACTGTTTGCTATAACAAAAGTGGGAACATATTTGTAGCAAATGAATTATTCATTATTTGTTAGCAATTTAATGGAAAGACTAGAATGGCAGGAGGAAACAACTTAAAACATATTTTTTTTGCTTTGAACATCTTAATCATATTGAAAGAAAATTCCTGGGGACAATGGGTTTTTGACTGTCATAGAGCCAAACAAAGTGACCAAGAATTGTCAAAGGCTCTCAAGATATTATAGTGTTGTGGGTTTCCTGGGATCTGCCGGGCTTTGTTAGGAAATAAAAGGATGTATTTCTTCACAGACGTTAGTCTGGGCCTTTTTTATTTTTTATTTTTTTGAGATTTTATTTGTTTATTTGACAGACCGAAATCACAAGTAGGTGGGGGTGGGGGGAGAAAGCTCCCCCCAGAGCAGAGAGCCTGGTGTGGGACTCGATCCCAGGACCCTGGGATCATGACCTGAGCTGAAGGCAGAGGCTTTAGCCCACTGAACTACCCAGGCAACCCTAGTCTGGGCCTTCTATCTGACAGAAAGCACATGAAATATATTTCTGAGTCATTTTTTTGACTGTCAAGAGTCCAAATCTAACTCTATAGTATTATTTGTTCCCCAGTTTTTTCCTTTCATTTTTATTTCTGGCTGTGTATAGAACCAAGACTGAATTAAGGCCAGGGATGTGGGTGTGGAGGTTATAAGTGTGTTATGTTTGAAAGTGCTTGCCATATATAGACAAGGTTAAAGTTCTTTTTAGTCAAAACGTAATTTACTTTTTTTCCTTGGATCACATGTTGTTTATGTAAACAAAAAGAGGTAACACACTGAAACTAGAATCTAGTAAAAATTTACCTGATTGGGTTTTGTAGAAAACCACAGTTGACCAAACTTGTCAAATATTGCCAAATGCGAGAAATGTAAATTGGTTGAAATTTGCCTATGTCTCCTGAGTGTGAACTCACTGAGTCATGATGGGAATTCTCAAGAACATATAGGTGTATTCATCCTTTTGATGGAGGCATAATATTCCATTGTATATATGGACCACATCTTCTTTATCCATCCATCTGTTGAAGGGCATCTTGGCTCTTTCCACAGTTTGATGACTGTGGCCATTGCTGCTATGAATATTGGGGTACAGATGGCCCTTCTTTTCACTACATCTGTATCTTTGGGGTAAATACCCAGTAGTGCCATTGCAGGGTCATAGGGAAGCTCTATTTTTAATTTTTTAAGGAATCTCTACACTGTTTTCCAAAGTGGCTGCACCAACTTGCATTCCCACCAACAGTGTAAGAGGGTTCCCCTTTCCCCACATCCTCTCCAACACTTGTTGTTTACTGTCTTGTTAATTTTGGCCATTCTCACTGGTGTAAGGTGGTATCTCAATGTGGTTTTGATTTGAATCTCCCTGATGGCTAATGATGATGAACATTTTTTCATGTGTCTGTTAGCCATTTGTATGTATTCTTTGGAGAAGTGTCTGTTCATGTCTTCTGCCCATTTTTTGATATGATTATCTGTTTTGTGTGTGTTGAGTTTGAGGAGTTCCTTATAGATCTTGATATCAGCCTTTTGTTTGCAGTGTCATTTGCGAGTATCTTCTCCCATTCCATGGGTTGCCTCTTTGTTTTGTTGACTGTTTCCTTTGCTCTGAAGAAGCTTATGATCTTGATGAAGTCCCAAAAGTTCATTTTCACTTTTGTTTCCTTTGCCTTTGGAGACATATCTTGAAAGAAGTTCTGTGGCTGATGTCAAAGAGGTTACTTCCTGTGTTCTCCTCTAGGATTTTGATATATTCCTGCCTCACATTGAGGTCTTTTATCCATTTTGGGTTTATTTTTGTGTATGGTATAAGAGAATGGTCAAGCTTCATTCTTCTATACATAGCTGTTCAATTTTCCCAGCACCATTTATTGAAGAGACTGTCTTTTTTCCACTGTATATTTTTTCCTCCTTTTTCGAAGATTGTATCAACATGGATGGGACTGAAGGAGATTAGGCTGAGTGAAATAAGTCAAGCAGAGAGAGTCAATTATCATATGGTCTCACTTTCTTATGGTGCATAAGGAATAACACGGAGGACATTGGGAAAAGGAGAGGAGAAGGGAGTTGGGGGAAATTGAAGGGGGAAATGAACCATGAGAGACTGTGGACTCTGAGAAACAAATTGAGGATTTTGGAGGGAAGGAAGGGGGGCTTTGGTGAGTCTGGTGGTGGGTATTAAGGAGGGCACGTATTACATGGAGCATTGGATGTGATGCATAAACAATGAATCTTGGAACACTGAAAAAATAAAATAAAGTTTAAATTAAAAAAAAAAAAGAACATATAGGTATGACTGCTGAGGTGTAACTGCACATGCCAATGTGGCCTTCCAAGTTGATCCACAGGGAATGCCTCTTTGCTTTATTATACTCATCTCCCATATTTCTGAAATGAAGCTTATAGCCCAAAGAGGATAGAACTCCTGGGAAAATAGTTGGAAGACTTTGACATTACCAGCAGTCTTTGCTTATGCTGTCACATGATTCTGAAAGCCTTTTGCTGATAGAATCATAGGGCTGGAAATGATGGAAGCAGATCATTTAATTTGTTTTCCTGCCCAAGGCAGAACCATAAGTGTACACTAGTGGCCTTGCTCCTTATGAAAATGGTGTTTCTTTAGCAAGAAAATACATTTTTTTCCCCAGTAACTATTGTGTTTACTTTGGTTTTAGTCATAGTAACTCTGTCTCACTGTTGCACAACAAAAAAGAGATACTGGATACTGAGTGATTGGGGTTCTCATAGAATTGGTTTGTGACAGCAATGAAATTAAATAGTCAAAATGATCTAATAGGATAATAACAAGTTAAGATAGTTAAAAATACTACATACATCATATTGTCAGCAAATAGCATATTGTCACAGACACATTTTCAAAAACCAGTTTCCTAGTAATTAAGTTGAAGTTTGGAAAAAGTATATGAAAATCTCCTGGAACATTTTACCACATTCAGAGTATCTCCCCTACATTCAACTACATTTTGCTCATTCATAAAAACAACCAATTCTTGAAGAAACAAATGGAATTAATAAAATTTTTTGAGGCTTTCCTAAGTTGAATTCATACTATTAAAAAAAACTTCCATGTTTTGCTGCTTCCATTTCTGCCTCCAAAATATATTTTGAAAAAGTTTTGTGCAAATCAGTGCCAGATTTTCTGGTCACTTGGAATGAACATTAGACCAAAATAAACTTCCATGTAAGCGCTACCTACAAAAAGATTATAGTTGGATTTGGGAATTAAGACATAGGTACATAAAAACTTAAATTGCAAATTAAAATATAGTGCAATACTGTTGTAGATAGTGCATAATGAATTACCAGTGGTAAAGATAATTGCTTGAGGTCAAAGGTGGAAGTAGATCAATCATATCATCTATTATAAAAGAGATTCATAATAGATAATCTTTAAGGACCCTGTAGGTAATAATTGAATATCTATTTAGTCAGTGTGCACTCTTGAGGTTTTATCTCTTTCATTGGAACTGTGGAAAAAGAATAAAGAAAATGCTCCTTCTTATGGAGCTTATTGCCTTTACTGTTTATTTATTATCACTTGGGGGAAGTTAGACATTTAAAGATATAAATAATGTAGAGAATTTATCTTGATGCTATGCCTTTATGTAAGGAAGTCTTGAAGCCCATACTCAGTAAAAATAAGCACAGAGTTTTCAACCCCTTTTGGTAATAGACATCTTGCCTCACTTATTTGCTTCTACTTTTGCTCTTCATGCCCTGTTTCATCACTGTTTACTGTATCTCCCTTACTCAGATCTTTTTGGATTTCTCCTGTATTTCTTGCCATGTGCTTGCCCTTGAACTTGGTTGCAACTTGGGCTTCCTTACTTTTAACTCTAGGCAGCCTCTGGGCCCTATCTGCTATGGGCTTCTGGCTCCTTTGGCTGTTGAACCTTCTGTCTTGCCATTGAATTCTTCCTCAGTCTCAGTACCTGGGGGTTGTATTTCAATTGTATCTTGAAGGATGAACTGAATCCACATGTTCATCCTTCAATATAGGAGAGCATTCCAAATGAAGGCAATAACATATGCAAAGATAAAAAGCAATGAAAGAAGTTGGCACATTCACTATGCTGTGATAATATATTTAGATATTCAGTCATCTTCAGAGGGACTTGTATGATTCCATATGCAATTTGATGGCTTGAATCTTGGCAGTACCTACAAAATAGGCTGCTACAGTTGCTCTAATGCCTAGATATCCATAGGCTGAGCTTTAGAGATGTTATCTTAGTACCACAAGTCTATCTTTGTCACCTTTGGCACTTTGAACGAGATTACTCACTTTGAAGCTTTCTGTAGGTCACCTATGATCTTTTGAGATGTTTTCTAGTCTATCTGCCACCTTTTCCACATCTCAGAGCAAGGCCTTCAATTTTCCTCCCACTTCTAAAAGGCCATCTTGAAAGGAGTTCAGGTTTGCATGTGATGCTTTACCTCTACCCTTCCATGAAAATTAATCCCAGAGGTTTATCTATCTTATTAATTCTTTCAGAGAACCAGCTTCTTGATTGGTTGATCTGTTCTACTATTTTTCTGGCTTCTGTTTCATTGATTTCTGCTCTAATCTTTATCATTTCTCTTCTCTTCTGCTTGCTTTAGACTTTATTTGCTATTCTTTCTCCAGGTCCTTTAGGTCTAAGGGCCAGATTTTCTGGTCACTTGAATGACCTGAAAACCCAACTAAACTCACATGCAGACATTGCCCACAAGAATATTACAGTTTTATATGGGTGATATTCCTTTAGTACAAAATATCTCCCAATATATGATGCCTACCTCTAGAACCACTGACTCACCTAACTTCTCAGAACAAAATTATAGCAAGTTAATACATGCCAGTTCTTTAAACAATACTTTTTCTTGTAGTAATAGTACACTTCATCCCCTACTTCTCAACCCAATTGCTGAATGATCTCCAAAAAGCTAATATAGAGAAATCTTAATATAAAGTGGTTTGAAAAATTTGTTCTTTTATGAGGTAAAATGTACTGCATGCCAGTAGTAGTTAGGTGTCCACATCATAGGAGAAGCTTAAAACCCTAGAGCAAGAAATGATTGAAAGCACTACAGATATTATGGCTGGAGATTGAAGGAATATGATTGTTTTCAAATATTTGAAAGTTATAATCTGAATGAAGGACAAGACTCATTTAATATGTTCTTCAGGGATGGAAATAGAACTAGGAATGGAATTAAAGACATAAGGAAACAGATTTCAAGCTCAGTATGAGCAAGAAATCTATTAGTATTGTAGAAACATTAAATAAGCTAAGTTGGGATCTCCCTGTCACTGAAATTATAGTTAAGTGCTGGACTGAAATGTATGGGGAAGTAAAAAGAGTTGAGGGTGCATATTTTCTGTGAGAACACATGATTGCTCTATAATAATCTGCTGCAGATTTTGAGTTACTTTACTCACTTACTTAAAGCAAATATTTTGAGTATTTATTATACTCCTGGAATAGTATAAAATTTTAGGAATATGGAAGTGCATACGTCATTGTTCCTGACTTCAAGAATCTATCTAGTGGGAGAAATGAACAATAATTTAGATAGACAAATAAGCAAAGGCAAGATAGTGCCATAAGATTGTAACTGATGTTTGATTATCTGTCTCCCCCACTGAGTTCTAAGCTTCTGAAAGGCAGATAGATATACTGTTTATTTTGTTCACTATTGTATCTCTCACACTTAGAATAATACCTGGCACCTAGTAGGAACTGAATAAATTTTTTTAAAAGATTTTATTTATTTATTTGACAGACAGAGATCACAAGTAGGCAGAAAGGCAGGCATAGAGAGAGGGAAAAGCAGGCTCCCTGCTGAGCAGAGAGCCTGATACGAAGCTTGATCCCAGGACCTGGGGATCATGACCTGAGCTGAAGGCAGAGGCTTTAACCCACTGAGCCACCAGGCGCCCGGAACTGAATAGATTTTTGTTGGTTGAATTTATTGAATAACACAAGTGTCTCTTCTGACTTTGATTAATCTAGTAGAGTACTAAGGAGGGAATATTTAATAATGTTATCTGACAAGTCAGGAAATGTTTGGAGAGGAGGTGATTCTCTTCTATCTCTAACCTCAGAGCAGGACTATGATCTGGTATGAGGATAAGTTCACAAACAAGAAGACAGGCCATCATAGCTTGTTCAAGGGCGAGCATATGAAACTGTGCTGTACATGCCAAGATTATAAGCAATTTCATATTATTGGAGCATATAATTTAGAGCAGTGAGTAGTAGGAGACAAGTCTGAAAAGACTGTAAGAGATTGAATCACGAGGTACATTTTCATCTATTTTTTTGATTAAAAACATCTCTGTTGTGCTAAATGAAGATTAACTGATATATAAAAATTTTATGAGTTAAAATGTAATTTCTGGGGGTGCCTGGCTGGCTCAGTCATTAAGCACCTGCCTTTGGCTCAAGTCGTGATTCCTGGGTTCTGGGATCGAGGCCCACGTTGGCTCCCTGCTTGGCGGGAAGCAGGAAGTCTGCTTCTCCCTCTCCATCTCCACCTGCTTGTGTTCCCTTTCTTGCCATCTCTCTCTCTGTTAAATAAATAAAAATCTTTTAAAAAAGTGTAATTTCTATCATATGTTATATAAAAATATATGTTACTTTTTTTTGTGGTTCCTTCTGCCTGTTTTTGTTTGTTTGTTTGTTTTTTAAAGTTCCAGTATAGTTAATATTATTATATTAGTGTCAGGTGTACAACATAGTGATTCAACAGTTCAGTACATCACCCAGTGCTCATCACCACAAGTGCCTTTTTAAAAAAAAAAATTATGTTCAGTTAGCCACTATATAGTATATAATTAGTCCTGGATACAGTGTTTAACAATGCATTAGTTAAGTATAACATCCAGTGCTCATCAAAGCATGTGCCTTCCTCAATACCCATCACCCTTTTACACACTCTGCCACCCTTCTCTCCTCTAAAACCCCCAGATTGTTTCTCAGGGTCCATAATTTCTCATGGTTCATCTCCCCCTCCGATATCTCCCCCTTTGGATTTCCCTCTCTTTCCCTGTGGTCCCCTGTGCTATTGTTTATGTTCCACATATGAGTGAAACTATATGATAATTGTCTTTCTCTGTTTGACTTCCTTCACAACTAAGAGGCAGTCCACAAAATGGGAGAATATATTTGCAAGTGATATTACAGGTAAAGGGCTGATATGCAAGATCTATAAAGAAGTTCTCAAACTCAACACTCAAAAAACTAATAACCTAGTCAAAAAATGTGCAGAAGACATGAACAGACACTTCCCCAAAAATGACATAAAAATGGCTAACAGACACATGAAAAAATTCTCAGCATCACTAGCCATCAGGAAAATACAAATCAAATTCACAATGAGATACCACCTTATACCAGTTAAGAATGGCAAAAATTAACAAAACAGGAAGCAATAAATGTTGGCAAAGATGTGGAGAAAGGGGAAGCCTCTTACACTGTTGGTGGGAATGCAGGTTGGTACAGCCACTCTGGTAAACTGTATGGAGGTTCCTCAAGACGTTAAGAATAGAGCTACCCTACAACCCAGCAATTGCACTACTAGATATTTATCCCAAAGATACAGATGTAGTGAAAAGAAGGGCCATCTGTACCCCAATGTTCATAGCAGCAATATACCCACAATAGCCAAAGTGTGGAAGGAGTCAAGATGTCCTTCAATAGATGAATGGATAAAGAAAATGTAGTGTATATACACAATGGAGTATTATTCAGCCATCAGAAATGGTGAATACCCAGCATTTTCATTGACATGGATGGAACCAGAGGGAATTTATGCTAAGTGAAATAAGTCAAACATTTTCATTTATTAAAGACATTTAATGACTAGAAGAGCATGGTCAGATTTTCCTTTCAGGAAGAAAACTCTGCAGCAATGCGGGGGTGGGGAGGATGAAATGGGAAATTGAGACCAAGGTGGAGATACAGGAGGCTGTTGAAATAATCCAGGAAAGAGACACACTGTGTCTGCCAGAGAATAGTGTCAGTGAGGAAAAAGGGATGGAGGTAAATTTGAGATATAGTTATAGGACATAATTTATGGGACTGTGTGACTGATGGGTGGATCTGGTAGGGTGTAATGATATGAAGTAAGAGAATAACAACTATGGTAGTGAGTCATGGCAGCATAACAAGTATATATGGAAATATAGGAGGTGAAAGATTTGGGAGTCCATGGCTATGAAGCAGAGAGAGCCTAGTATTGATTTTATGGAATAATGATCTATGCAGAGAGCATATGTTACAAATCATCTCATATTACCAAGGTGCAGTAAGTGTGGATAAAGTCACCAAATGAGAGTGCCCAAAGCAAAGTAAGGAGAGAAATGAAAACATTTGAGGAACATAAATGTTGAGGCAGTTGAAACTTAATCAACCAGGATATCATCAACTAGGATCTGACACCAGTGTTCTAGCCTCAGTGGTTAGCAGTGGAATCACTAGAATTTGGCATTGAAACATGAACTAGATAGGGTGCATTCACAAACAGATAGTTATGATTGACAATATTTATCATTAATAATACCATCAATAAAGGTGAGGCATAATTATAGAGTGATGTCAAGTGGACAGGTGGTAACATTTTTTAAAGATCTTTAATGGGAAACTTCAAATTTAAAAAAGTGACATTCCTAAATGTACAAAATGGCAGTAAGATCCAAGGTAGGAGTAATGAGATATTCAGGGAAAAGTTCAGAAGATGAATGTGCTAAATCATGTTTTGCTACTTTTTTCAAATTCTCACATTCTGACTTCAGTACATATGTTGACATATTTTCTTTTCTTAGGCCATCCTTTCTCCAGAAAGTTACATGTCCATAAAATTTATATCCTTACTCTAGGTTGGAGATAATGGCAGTCAGAAACTTTATTAGGAAAGGTCAATTTATTTAATCAGTTTGCACAGGCAAGGAGTGGGGTTAAACTTGGGTGTGCCACTAAAATGGACATCATCTGATAATAAGATGCCTCATTGCCAAGTTTCATGAGTCTTCAAAGCCCTCTCTAGTCTACAGGACATTCCTTGGTTATCTCTAATTCTTGCACAAAAACAAACACAAATAATATGGAAATATACTTATTTCTTTTTTTCCAATATGCATAAGGTTTTTGATTTTTCATTGGCAGCTAGCTGGTCTCTTGAGACTTCGTTCTGGACAATATCCAGAAACAAGTTTAGTATCTGAGGAAAAACATTGTGAAATCAGTAAGAAAGATCCTTGCTGATCCCAGTGAGCAAAAAAGTTTTTTTGGTTGGTGGGTGCTCCAGGCAAAAACCTTAAAGGAACCTGAAAATTCTACTTCTCAGTTGACTCAGGGTCAGCTAAATTTAATTTCTTGGATCATGATTGGATAGAACTGTTGCTTGCTATAGGATGGCTCAATCATTTCCTTTGACACATGTTCTTGTTTTGCCACGAACACTAAATGACCCCAAACACATTTTTTTCTAAAATTGTAGCAACAAGGGACTTGAAAAAAAAAAAATGAAACTCATGAGACAGCTATCTCTCTTGGCTTCTTAACTGCCCCAAGAAAGATGAAATGATGTTACTGTCCCTATTTCTCAGGAATGATAAATGAATGCTTCAGCAATAAATGCAAGAATAGATATGGCTAAGAAAGATTTTAGAGTTTAATTTTTTGCCTTATATGTTTATCATGGACTCAACCAATTAACATCTGAACAAAACTAGAGCTTAAGATACCATTTCTTTTAATATTGCAAGGATTTCAAATATAAAATCACTAAAGACCTCATATGCACTTTGAATATCTCTTCTCCTTCCCCAAGTTCCATGTAAGCAAAGTATGTTTCTTGCATTATACCATTAACTGTGCCAGATTATAAATTTTTCTATAGAACAAAGTTTGGATGCTTTTCTTACAATTTCATTGTAATATAATTATGATATTTTGAAGGAAATAAAAAGTCATCAGGAAATATTTTCTAAAGATTACTGGCAAAGATATCTGCTTAATTCTGGAAGGAATCAGGTTTATAGCTTAAGGGACAAAAATGATAGAACTGTATCTCTTATTTGGACATCTAGAGAGAGAAGACATCTTTATTTCCTGCAAAAGAAAAACAAAATCTTTCATTTCTAAAAGAGTAATTAAATAAAATTCTTTAATGTGGATTGGTGATAGTAGAAGGGTCCAGAAATTTTTGTTTATTTGTTTATATGTTGGTGATTGAAGGCCACTAAAAGTATATGCTTGAAAGACTAAAAAGGTTTGTTACAGAAAAGATCAAAGCATGTTACTTAGCAGTTGTGTTTAGAACTATATATGATCAGAGGACATGAACAGACACTTCTCCAGAGAAGACATACAAATGGCTAAGAGACACAAGAACAAATGTTCATCATCAGGGAGATTCAAATGAAAACCACATTGAGATACCACCTTACACCAGTTAGAATGGCCAGAATTACCAAGACAGTAAACAACAAGTGTTAGAGAGGATGTGGGGAAGGGGAACCCTCTTACACTGTTGGTGGGAATGCAAGTTGGTGCAGCCACTTTGGAAAACAGTGTAGAGATTCCTTAAAAAATTAAAAATAGAGCTTCCCTATGACCCTGCAATGGCACTACTGGGTATTTACCGCAAAGATACAGATGTAGTGAAAAGAAGGGCCATCTGTACCCCAGTGTTCATAGCAGCAATGGTCACAGTCATCAAACTGTGGAAAGAGCCAAGATGCCCTTCAACAGACAGATGGATAAAGAAGATGTGGTCCATATATACTATGGAGTATTATGCCTCCATCAGAAAGGATGAATACCCAACTTTTGTATCAACATGGACGGGACTGGAAGAGATTATGCTGAGTGAAATAAGTCAAGCAGAGAGGGTCAATTATCATATGGTTTCGCTTATTTGTGGACATAAGGAATAACACGGAGGACATGGGGAGATGGAGAGGATAAGGGAGTTGGGGGAAATTGGAGGGGGAGATGAACAATGAAAGAATGTGGACTCTGAGGAACTAACTGAGGGTTCTGAAGGGGAGGGGAGCAATGAATTCTGGAACACTGAAAAATTTAAAAAAATTTTTAAAAAGTAGAACTATATATGAACTTCTTTAATGGAATAATTTGAAGGATATTTTCTTCTATCTAGGTATCTATGTCTTTATGTTTTTTTTTTTTTTAAAGATGCTGGTTTTTAAAAAAGATTTTATTTATTTGAGAGAGCGTGAGAGAGAAAGCACGAGAGTGGGGAGGGTCACAGAAAGAAGCAGACTCCACCCTGCACAGGGAGCCCGATGAGGGACTCAATCTAAGGACCCTGGATCATGTCCTGAGCTGAAGACAGATGCCTAACCAACTGTGCCACCCAGGCGCCCTGTATCTATGTTTCTATGTATCTTATCTTTTTCTTTCTTCCTTTTCTTCTTCCTTTCCTTGCGTTTTTTTCTTTCTTTTCTTTCTTTCATCTCTATATATCTCTTTCTATCTATCTACTTTGGTGTTTATTTAACAAATGTTTATTGGGGAATATTACTCAGCCATCAGAAAGGATGAATACCCACCATTTGCACTGATATGGGTGGAACTGGAAGGGACTGTGCTACATGAAATAAGTCAGGTAGAGAAAGACAGTTATCATATGGTTTCACTCATATGTAGAACATAAGGAATAACTTGGAGGACCTTAGGGGAAGGGAGGGAAAACTGAAAGGGGAGATATCAGAGAGGGAGATGACCATGGACTCTGACCATGGACCGTGAGAGACCATGGACTGGGAAACAAACTGAGGGTTACAGAAGGGGTGGGTAGCCAGGTGATGGGTATTCAGGAGAGAAAGTGTTGTTTTGAGCACTGGGTGTTTTATGCAACTAATGAATCATTGAACACTACATCAAAAACTAATTATGTACTATACAGTGGCTAACTGAACATACTTTAAAAAGCCCCCAAAATAAAAAAACCACAAATGTTTATTGATCTGTGCACAGTTTTACATACTGGGTATCAAAGAAAGTGTAAGATTGGGACAGGCCTTCAGCCATCATATGTGGGAGATGAGTGGTCTTCACTCTGCTGAGAAATTGCATAAATTAGTATTTATGATTGAAGAGAAAATTGTTCTTGTATCATCAGATGTTTAATTGTTTCACTAGACCAGTGTTTCCCTTTCTTCAAATTTGACTAATCATCAAATCTCCAAAGACATCTGTAAAATGTTAAGATTTCCTCTTTAGACATTTAATCTAGTGGGCTTGTGGGTGGGGATGGTAATCCCTAGTTTTAACAAAGAGCCATATGATTTGGATGCTTAGCACGAGGTAAAGAACATGGTACAAAAGTATGAACTCTACTTGGTTAGGGACCACATCTCGTTTACCTTGGTATTCAGTGCTTAGCATAGTGCTGGGTACATAAGAGGTGCTCAGTAAATCTTTGTTAAACAGAATAGTACACGTCTGTACAAAAAGCCTTTCTGGAAAGACTCATTTCTTGTTATAGTTCTAACTTCATTGCTGTCTGGGCTCTTCATCTCTTGATGCTTTTCCCACATGGTATAAGCACTCCTCTCTGCTCACCATGTCTTAGTAGCCTCACGTTATCTGGATCAATAACATCAGTTTGAATAGAAAATTAATGACCTAACAGGATATTACTCAGTGTCTTTTGGCCTTAAGCTGGAGAATCTTAATGTAGCAAATCAGTGTCTACAGAGCTGGGTGTAGACCAGTGTTAATAATATAACCTGTGTTTATGTAACATTTTTTCTCTGAGGACTGAAATACTTCTTCAAACATTATTTAGCAAGTACAATCTATTCATCCCTCTGTAGGTGTGTATGTTGTCTTAAGGATGCCTTACACATGAGTCTAGTTGATTGGACCACCAAGAATTTAGTGGCAATGATTCTTCCACCTGGCTGCTGGGCCCCCAGGTGCCTGAAAAAGGTGTGTCCCAACAAGCAAAGGCATCTCCCTTTCAGACGGGCAATAGTTTGACACTTAGTTTATAACTAGGTGTTACCTTAGCTGGAGGGGTGAAACAGGGCTGGGGCAGGCCAAGGGAGGGGTGTCTTGGCAAAGAGGATGTAGTTGATGGTAGAGGCTTGTGACAGACTGACCTGAATCTCAGATGGGAGGACAGGAAGAATCTGACACAACAGGTCAAAAATGACAAAAATGAAAGTGAAATTGAAGATTGGCATGCTGAAGAAATTTCCCTGAGGTCACTGACTGGTTGACATACCATGGATAAAACTGAACTCTGACCTAAAATCTAGTCACCAGACCACATCCTGTAGAGGGAATACTCAACATCCGCAAAGGTCTAATCAGTGAACTTGGCTGGAATAAAATATGACATATCTCTGTGTTGTCTGGGCAAGGTTAATTGAAAGTTTGTCCTCCGAGTTTTGTTTTTCTTTTCTCCCTATTGAGCCTAGGTTTTAGGAGAAAAATTCCTGGGGTTATTCATTCTGTTGCTTCTGGGAACACATATGGGCAGGAACATGTTTTAATTAAGATAAATTTCCATAGAAAATTATCAAGCACTGAGACTTTTCCTGACAAGACAAGTATTTCTATTCTGTTGGTTAGTAATCGATACCAGCTAGCGTCAGATATTACATCAAATTTCTCTTAATAAAGAGAAGTAGTTGGACTTTTGCATATTCTGAGAAGACAAGTATGAATCATAGGTATTTAGCTATCTAACAAGTTCCCAGTATTTGCCAATCTCTGTAGTAACTTGAAATTTTCCCAGTTGGCTTATAGCCAATGGGCCCTGCAGGCAATATAAGATACTTATGGAAATCCAGTGTGCAGATTACTTCCAGGATATTTTAACCCCAGGGTTTTACATAGTGAAGAATACTAAGGAGATGTCTAGTCCACTCCCCTAAAACTTCAGCCTTCTCCTAGGTATAAATCTTACTCAGTATTCTCTTTTAACTCATTCACTCATTAAGGCTGTGGCTAATGGAGTGAGAATTAGCTTTCTCTGAGAGTTTATACATAGTTACCCCTTCAGAAACGAATCTAATGACACAATCATTAAGGAGGATTGGTCTTCGAATAGAAAATGGAAAGTCTCATTGTCAGGACAAGGGAAGAGTTAATCATTGTATGTAGCAGAGTGACAATCCCATGTATCATTTTTGACTTGTTATGTGATATTGTGTAAGCTCTTTTACTCTTCTTCCTGGTCTCTGATAAACCTTAGGAAAAGCCTACTTTAGAGTACAGTGAACCTACATTTTTTAACTATCTTCTAAGAGCAGAGAATTAATTCCTTATCATAGCCCTGTAGGATAGGAACCTTCACTTCCATTTTACTACAAAAACTAAGCTTGAGTGAGGTTAGATAATTTTCTAAGATCACACAGTTATCAAGAGGCAGCAGTAGCATTTGAATCCAAGTCTGCCTACCCTCAGAACCCACGTAGCACAATTGGTAATGGGAGTTTAGGAAAATAGATGAGTTGAAGACTGTAGTTTTTGACTTGGTTTCGTAACTAAGTGTGTGGACTTAATGGAATTTTAGTCTTTCCAGTATCTATCCCCATCTATACAGCTCTCATTTTATCCCACAGATAAATGTGATAGTCCTATTGACAGCTCTGGTACTAAAGTTTTAACCATAACGAGAGACCCAAGGACATCAAGGAAAACTCAAAGCAGCAATATTCAGTTAGAGAAGTCAAAGACTAATGGGTTTGACACAGAGGACACTCTCCAAAAATGAATGTTTATGTAAATGCCCAGCTGTACCTTACATTTTGTCTCCTAAACTCCTATGTCTAGTGGCTGGGTGTAGCTCAGAGGGTTGTTCTGTCTCTCTAAAGCCTTTAGGGAATTTCTAGGCCTGTCTTGATGGAGTAAAACAGTGGTTTCATGCAGTAGTTAATTTAAAGACAGCCAGCATTCCCTTTTGAGGTTTTCTAAACTATTAAGTGTTCTGGGACCTAGTGTAAATGCTCTAAAATTTCAGGTTTCATCTTTGAAGAAAGTAAAGGAATATATGACCAGAAAATATAAACTTTATTTAAAAAATTTAAAGAAATCACTATGTTAGCTTCTGTGAACAAAATAATTTTTTTTTGTTTTTCATTTTATTTAGGATGTTTAAAAATAGGATTTAATTTTCAATAATTTATTTTCACACAGCTTTAATGGGCCATACCTGCATTATACAGTGTTTTGCAGTGGCAGTGTTCTCTGTAGTATGCCAGAAGATTTATGTCTTTGTTTTGACTTTCCCATTAGTTACTGTGTGTCCTTGAGTAAGTCATCTAACCTTTCTGGATTTCATGGTCATTATTTGTGAATGAGGAGACTGGGGGGTTTTGAGATCTTATAGTCTCTACCAGTTCTTGAATTTTGTGATCTTATTTCATTTGGTTTCTGGTTAAAAAAAAAAATCCCCAAACTAATGGTTTTCCTATAGAATTATGTCATATATACTATTACTACTACTAATTCCTTGTTAATTAATTTCTAGAATGCTATGGTATAAATTCATTAGTCATTGGAAGAGCTCAGGAAAGAATAGCCTATATATACATTTTTATTAAGGGGAAAAGAGTATGATTCCAAGTATTTTATGAAGAATCAAGTGTTTTACTTTTCTGTTAGGCTCTTTTATTCATAGAGAGAGGAGAAGTACACAGGCTGTGGGAAGCTGGGAGTAACTTCAATTTTATTCAGGAATGAACATTTTATTTCCCAGTATTTTAGTGTTAGAATTGTAATCATGTCTTTGTTCTCTTCTTTTTTACTTTCTGGCCAAATAAGCATACACGCTGTTTTACATAGCAAGGGTGTTGATGGTGTCTGAAAGGAAAACAATCTGATTTTTGAGCAGATTGTTTTCTATGGGTCAGCACTTTTGTGACTATAACAGAGCGTGACTGATTAAGACAAATGGTTGTTGGATGACTTGAAGGAAGGAGAGGTTCATTCAGTGAGTGACTAGAGAGGATAATAATTCTGGGTTTTGAGAGCTGCCAGGAGTCTCTAGCCATGGAGCACAAATCCTAGCTATAGACACTGAAGCTTGGCAAAAGCAGGTCTCATTTGGAAAACTTATACTGTAAGATTCTGATTCTCAGTTGCAAAGAAGTAATACTGGTGATATCCTAATTAAAGACAACTCTGGTAAGACTAAACAGAAGTGATAACTAAATGCAGGGCATGATCTTGGGATGCATTCTGGACTGAAAAAGATGTTTAAAGAATATCACTGGGACAAATGGCAAAATTGGATTTTTTATTGTGTATTAAAAATAAAATTATGAATTTCCAGATTTTAGTTATTATACTGTGATTATTGTCAGAGAATATTTTTGTTCTTAGAAGGTACACACTTAGGAAGTATTTAGGAGGAAATTTGGTCATCATGTATTCTTAAAGAGTTTATAAAAAGTAATACACATATATAGAAATAGTAAATCATGAAGCAACTTTGCAACTTTTTGTAAGTTTAAAAATAAAAAGTTACAAAAAAAAAAAAAAGAATTGGGGAGGGGAGGGTTGTATATGAACTGTTCACCACATTCCCTTTGGCCAGGACGGATAAGCCTGTGAACTTCTAACTAGAAATTTGAGGATTTAGCCAAAAATAAAAGACTTAAGCTTATTGGTACCATGAAACCATAAGCCTCATTCTGTCTCCTTACTCAGCATCACAACCTGTTCTTCTGTATCATTATCCTTTGTCCTGAATCAGTCTGGTTAAGAGCTTGAGTTAATGAGTTCCACTCCTTAAGAAAGTCTTTCTAATACCTTGACCTAAGTCAGAAGAAATATGTGTAAAATCTCCACAGGAATTGGGGGACAGCTTTTTCAAGCTAGTGGGCCTTTTTCGTTGTAAGCCAAGGCTTGTAGATTATATTTCACTTCTCTTCCATTCCAGCTTAATCTTTTCCCTTTTCTCACTGTAAAAGAAAAGAAAAAAAAAAAAAAAAGAAACAACCAAACCAAACCCTGGCTTTTATAGATTTTTTTTTTTTTTTGGTCAAGTTCAGCCACTCCAAACACAAGGAAAATATTGCACAACTAATATTACACAAAAATCTGTTGCCCTACTAAGGGTAAAATTAAAATTGACACATCTAATTCTATTTTCCCTAAGACTCATTCAAGTTATAGGGAAAGAAGGCACTGATGGACTAATAAAAGGCAGGCAACATGCTGGGGTCTTTTATTTTAATGAGACTATTTTTACATGTGGATTTTCATTACTTCTGAAATATTAACAACATAATGGTGAAGATGCCAGTCTTGTATTTGTAATTCCCACTCAAAGAGCTCCTTTGATCTCATTAGAGTTCATATTCTTAATCTTGCAGAATAAAAGTTTTTTCTTGCTACTTCATGGCTATAAAAGCAGGTCTAGTTTGGGGGCTTCATATAAAGCTGCCTATGAAGTAGAGGCTGCTTTGAAGGTCAGCTGTAATATTCCTGGAGGAGCAGGATGTTCAGAGGGTGCAATTTTTTTTTTTTTTTAAAGCAAAAATCCACTTCAGAGTTGTGAGGCTGAAGGAGGTTAGAAGGATACTTTTGCCTTCAGGGTGTTCCATCTCAGCCTCTGGGTACTAGTCTGGGCAGGTAACTAGTCTGAGCAGGCTATGCTTTAGTTGACACCTTCAGGATGAACAGACAGGGAGAAACTTGTAGTCATTTTTCTTGGCAGAAGCCACAACCCAGCCCAAGTTAATTATGTCTGAGAAGAAGAATAGTGTCTGGGCACCTGCAATTTTCAATTTGGTACCTCATTTTCCAGTGCCAAGTATTATATCAAAATATTCAGATGTATCTTCACAAGGTTTCTTCCTGGTTTCACATCAGACAATGGGAACACCGAGTTTAGAAACTCCTATATAATTGTCACTGTTTACTGAGTACTTCATATGTGCCAGAGCTGGCTAAATGCTGTGCATGCTTCCTGTCATTTAATCTTCATAACAACCTGTGAAGGAGGTATGATTACTGCTCCCACTTAATAGTTGAGAAAACTGGGGCTTAGGTAATATCTTGCCCCAAATCACATGACTAATGCAAAACTGGTGCTTGAAATCAAGCCTACCAGACTGAGATACTCAAAGATTTGTATAAAGTTCTATCTACGAATAAATACTTTTTTTTCTTAACAGTCTTATGTATTAGAGTGTGGGCACTATTGTTTTTGATTTCATAGCCAACTCATACTTATGGATATTTGTCCTGTACTGAACTTTATAAATTTGTTAGAGTTTAACCCAGAACTGTTATTCTCTATGTATTTAAATCTATTTCTTTTCAGAATAATAAACATTGCTGACAATTTATTGTTTTTGGAAAGGCTCTGAATTAAGGATTAGGAAAGGGTGAGAAAATTACATTCAAGAGTATTTAACTTGCCTCTCTACTGACTTCTTCCCCACAAACCATAAATATGCAAGTTTCTCATCTAAAACAAAACAAGAAAGCAAACAATAGCTACCTCTCTTAATCCTGCATCCTCCTCTATTCATAGTCCTCTTTGTCTTTTTCTCTTAGCAGTCGAGTTTCTTGGAAAAAGTATCTATAATTGTAGTTCCCATTTTTTTGACATCTGGTTCATTATTAAACCTATTACAATCTGTTTCTTACACTTATCTCCTGATTACACTAAAACTTCTCTGGAAAGTTCATCAGTTCATCAGTTAACCCAATGTCCTCCCCACCAACATTGTATTATAAAATCTTCAATTATTTGGAAAAGTTAAAACAACTATACAGTTGTTTCAATACCCCTATGTTTCAATACAATACCCCTATACTTAATACCCAAGTTCTATAATAATTTACTGTATTTTCTTTATCTACATATTGCTCTATCCATCCATCAATCCACTCAATTCAAAGTAAATTACATACATCAGTTTACTTCTTTCCTAAGCACTTCAGAAGCATATCATTGACTGTAGTTTAACTTTCCTTCCTTCCTTCCTTCCTTCCTTCCTTCCTTCCTTCCTTCCTTCCTTTCTTTCTTTCGGAGAGTAAGCAAGGGGAGGAGCAGAGGGAGAGGGACCAGCAGACTGCATGCCAAGCATGGAGCTCAATGTGGGGCTCAGTTGTGACTCTGAGATCATAATCTGAGCCAACATCAAGTCAGATGCTTAACTGACTGAGCCACTCAGGTGCTACTAATGCATTTTTAACATTATTCTTTTTTGACCTTAATTTGGTGTGGTATCTTATCACATGTTTATGGTAAAGCTCCCAAATCCAGTCTTAAACCTCTCCTGTTTCTGTTATCCAATTGTCTAATGAATAGTCAGATATGAGAGTCTTTCTATAATTCAGTTTTCCTTATCACTGTTTCTTCTTTACCTCTATGTCCTTTTCCCTTTCAATATATTTTCTTTCCCTTTCTCTTTTGCCCACTCCTTAAACATTGGTGTGTTCAATCTCTCTGATTTTGATTATAAACTCTGGTATCTCTGTGATTTTCTTATATCTTAGATCTGATTTCCCAAGAAACAGATTATAAGATGGAGGTTTACATGTAAGAAGTCTATTGGGTTGCTCTTAGGAACAGCATAAAGTGAAGGAAGCAGGATTCCATTATTATAGAGGTCACAACTGATTCCACGAAGAGCCCCAGAATTTGGATAGCTCTTCAGAGCTAGCTGTCCCTAATCAAGGCATGATGGCTAGGCCTTTTACTCATATGTCAAACAGTGATTGGAAATCCCATGTCCACCATGGGCCTTTTTGCTGAAGCCTCCATGGTATTATGATAGACTAAAACCCAGATGTTGGGAAATTACTTCTTTGAATCATTATGTACTATGGCTTTCTCTAGTTAGAGACTGCACTATCTCTGAGAATTATTGTTTGCTCAAGAAAACCTGTTTGTTAGTGCATGTGTGTACGTGTGGGCACATGTATATTTATCAATTCAAAGTTACCAGTGAGAAACTAAAGAATTCAAGAAGAATCTTGAGAGAAGGACACATCTTTATCACACATTAGCAGAGATACCCTGAAGTGTACCAAGACTGGGAAATGGGTATGTCACAAATGCAGTGTAGGCTGTGCACTGCAGAACTCCAGGGATTACCTTTTGTCTTATAACCAAAACAATTACTATCCCATTCAGGTGATCTGTCTTCCCTCATTATTTTATAAGAAAAGCTCATAGTCTTGAATTTTATATTTCACTTCCCCTCATTTTGATCCTTACTGATTTTTTGTCTGATTGTTTTATCAATTATTGAATAGGAAGAGTATGTTAAAATTTTTGAATGTATAATTATGGATTTTCTATTTCTTGTTTTAAGTTCTATTTATTTTTGCTTCATGTATTTTGCTTTCATGTTTTTAAGGTGGTTATATATTCATGATTATTATGTCCTCATGACTCCTCTATCATTATTAAATGTCCCCTTTTATTCCTGATAATATTTGTTTTTTCTGAAGTTTACTTTCTCTGATATTGGCATAACCACTGTAGATTTCTTCAACTTAATGTTTTCATAGCATATATTTTTCCATCCTTTTACTTTTAACCTATCTGAGCCTTTTATTTAAAGTGAGTTTCTTGGAAAAAACATCCTTGGGTTTTGCCTTATTATCCAATCTGATGATCTCTGCCCCTTTTTAAATTTTTTTTTTTAATTTTTAAAGATTTTATTTTATTTATTTGACAGAGATCACAAGTAGGCAGAAAGGCAGGCAGAAGACAGAGAGAGAGGGGGAAGCAGGCTCCCCACTGAGCAGAGAGCCTGATGCGGGGCTCAATCCCAGGACCCTGAGACCATGACCTGAGCCGAAGGTAGAGGCCTTAACCCACTGAGCCACCCTGGTGCCCCAATCTCTGCCCCTTTTAATTGGAATGTTTAGGCCATTTACACTTAATGTGATTGTTGTATAGTTCTATTTAAATCTATCATCTTGCTATTTGTTTTCTGTTTATCCAGTGTCTCCTTGATTCCCTTTTTAAATTGCCTTCTTTTAGATGAATTGAATATTTTGTATGATTGCTTTTTTTTTTTTACTACTAGTTTATGGTAATAACTCTTTGTTTCATTTGGATTTATAGTACACATCTTTAATTTATCACTGTTTACCTTCAAGTAATATTATATTACTTCATATTTAATACAAGACTCTTAGAGCAATATTTCATTTTACTACCTATCCTTTATAGTATTTTGTATATAAGCCTACAATACAATGTTATTAGTATTGCTTTAAACAGTCATTTAATTTTTAAAGGAGATTTTAAAAAAGTCTTTGTATTTACTTACACATTTACTATTCCTAGTGCTCTTTATTCCTTTGTGTAAATCCAAATTTCCATCTGGTATCATTTTCCTTCTGCCTGAAGAACTTCCTGTAGTGCAGCTCTGTTGGTGATAAATTCTCTCAGCTTTTGTTTGTCCCAACAATCTTTATTTTGCCTTATTTTTGAAAAATATTTTCACTGGATGTAGAATTCTAGGTTGACAGTTGTTTTCTTTCATCACTTTAAAGATGTCATATCATGAAAAGCAAGCCCTGGAGTTTTGTGTTACACAGCCTGCATCACCATATGTGGCAATCCCATGTCCCAATTCAGGCACACTTTTAGGCCTCTCTGCTAGTGTGATAACGATATGTCTTCCTCCCCCAATTCTTCTTGAATCCTAGTTTTCTACTGGCACCTTTGGATAGAACACACACACACACACACACACACACACACACACACACGTTTCCTTTATCAAATCATAATTCTCAGAGAAAAAACAGTTTAATTCCCTATTAAAGCAAAGAGATTTTTTTCAAGTCAATGCTCTCTGCCTGCAACACTTTATGTCAACATACAGAGAACTTTCAATTCCCCCTTCTAATACTTGGATTTCATATTGTGTGTTGCCTTGCATAAGGTATTAGATTAATAGTATAAATAGATAACAGGTTTACCATCTAATATCTTTTCCTTATACAAAGAATTGGCAAGAGTTTTAAAATAATAGTTTTTTTTTTATACTGGTTCACTAAAAAAAAATTTTTTTTGTCACTAAAATTTTTAATCTGCTCCCAACTGGAGGAGATTGGCTGTGTGTGTGTGTGTGTGTATGTGTGTGTGTGTGTGTGTTTTACTTTCAGTTACAGTTGTATAATATTGTTCCTCTTCCCTTAAAGACAGAACTGATTATTCTATCCTTAGGGATCTCATTTTATCCTGAAGATCAATCATAACACCTGTAACACTTCACTGCATTTGTTTATTTACAGATCACTTTTTATTCTGTGTATCTTTTGAAGATATAGAAGAAAACATGTAATTTATTTTTGTTTCTAGAACATTTTATAATGCATAAGACATAATCCTTCAAGAAATATTTGTTGGTTAAATTAATGAATGAATGAAGTCCTCTGTAATTATTTTGGTACTATTGCTTGAATCCTGATATTAATCAAGGATGTATGACGATCAATTTTGTTCAAAGAGTTTTGATTTTAGCACTATCAGCATGATTGTGTAATATGTATACTCAGTATATTTTGTGAAGTGAATATGAGGATTTCAGTAAGGAGTATGATTGGTGAATCTCTGGGAAAATCTTTTTTTTTAAATCCTTAAAAAATGTTTTTATTAACATATAATGTATTATTTGCTTCAGGGGTACAAGGCTGTGAATCATCAGTCTTACACAACTCACATCACTCACTGTAGCACAAACCCTCCCCAAGGTCCATAACCCAGCCACCATATCCCTCCCCCCCACACACCCCCCAGCAACCCTCAGTTTCCTTCCTGAGATTAAGTCTCTTATGGTTTGTCTCCCTCCCTGGTCCCATCTTGTTTCATTTTTTTCTGGGAAAATCTTTCAATGTATTCAAAACACTTGAAGAAATCAGTTAGTAGCTTTTTGAGGATGTTTGCTGTTAAAAAAAATATGAAGGAATTAGATGGAAAGGTGGTTTGAAGTGGTTAAATTCTTTAATACATGAGATCAAGACATGACATAAAAATGTACAAAAAGGGATTGGAAACATGGCAATGGTGTAGATCCTTTGAGAATTCAGCCTGTTCATTTAGACCTCTCCAGATTGCTGCCAGAGGGGTCAGGAAATTAGGGCAAAGGAATCTTTACTATCTCTTCTTTTTTATTGCCTGGAGTCCAAGTGGAATGCTTTGGCAGAACCTTAGAGACAGTAGTTTATCCAATCTAAATATGTTGTATTGAAAGTTACCCTTAAGAATGAACAGTAGCCCACTGGTTCTTGATCCAGTCCAGAGGCAATTTGTTTATTTTATAAGCTGGTCAAATATCCATCCACAATTTCTAGAGTTAACATCACAGAAGCAGCACAATAAGACTCATGTATATGAAACTATTTGAGGAAAAAAAAACATTACTGTAAGCATATTATCAATGGACTTTTGGGAAGACATTTATTGGAGGAAGCAGGGATGTTCAAAATTTTATGTAACTTAGTTTGGATCTGTTTGTATTGAGAGAAGCTTGGTAAGGATTACAAGCTACAGAATCAGACTTAACTTTATTTTTTGAAAAAGGAAGAGTCTTGGGGCACCTGGGTAGCTGAGTCAGTTGAGTCTCTGCCTTTGGCTCAGGTTGTGATCTCAGGGTCCTGGGATCTAAAGGAGCATCAGGCTCCCTGCTCGGTGGGGAGCCTGCTTCTCCCTCTGCCTCTCCCCCTGCTTATATTTTTTCTCTCTCTCTCTCCAAAATATATAAATAAAATTTAAAAAAAAAAAAAAAAAGGAAGAGTCTTGCATGCTTAAAGGACAAGAAAATTAAGACTGTTCTGCCCACTTTGGGTCACATTTGTGCTACAGATTTGGCTGCCAGTTGAGTGGTTGCATTTTATGGATATAGATCGGGGAAAACATAATCATGACTTATTATGATTATAAATACAGTCTATGTAAATGCACATATGTGGGTTCAAACACAAGTATAGATGTCCTTACATGTTCTTCCTGATAAATGGTGCTGCAGTTCTAACCTGTGGTAGGTTGATATTTATGTGTTTGTTTTTTCCTCCAAGTCACTGAATTTCAGAATTTATTTGTCAATTAGTTATACTTAGAACCATAAACTTAGAAACTTCCACAGCATGTGTTTTAATATGATGGCCTTAACTTTTGATGCATGCCTGTGTGTTTGTTATATTTTACTCCTGCGTGTAAACAAGTCAAACTGTACTTAGGGTAGCAATTATGGATCTCCAAGATGGAGCACAGCTAAGGCCCAAATAGGAATTCTTTTCAATTATATTTTAAAACATTTTAAGTCCAGAAATTCATTTCCCCTAATACCTGCTCCTAAGAGACTAAATAACATGCCTTTGAGTTTCTTGAAAATTTTGCATAGTGATTAAAAATGTGTTCTCTGGCGTTTGAGAGCTTGACTTTATGGGCTGGGACTACTACTTATAAGGTCTCTATTTTCTTATTACTGATACATGGCTATTAATGACCTCAAAACTAGAAGGTTATTTTGAGAAACATGTGAAGGGCCTCTCACAGTGCTTGGTACCTGGTAAGTATTCAGTAAACATAAGCTATCATAATTATGATTAAAACAATTCTTATTATAGTTCTAAGACAAGAAGGGCTTAAGTAATATCTATTACCTATTTACTCTCTGAAAAAGTAGTTCTGTTGAAGTATTGGTAAACATCTAGCTTCATGGAAAATCAGGTAGATGTAAATTTTAGTGTTATGTGCATCACAGATACAGAGTAAGAAGTCAGTTATGGCCATAAATTTCACTAGAGTTTTTTTTTTTTTTTTAAAGCATAATATTATGAGAAAGTTAAGTCAAATTAAGAACACTATGAAATCAGCACTGTTTGAATATCACATTAGCAATTACATGGGATTATCCTGGAGTGATTTCCAAGTGACTTATTCTATAACACAAACCAGTGCATTTTGTACACACATATACAAGCATACACTTGCACGTGAGCATTGATTTAGGAACAAAGACTCCCTGAGGGAGTTTCAAAAACTCTGCTATGTTCCAGCGTGCTAGTCTCTATTTTACAACCATTTCTGAGTCAGCAGAAATGTGTATGGAGTCATATTAAGTCTGATAACTCCCCTGTTAGCCCACGAAGCCATAACCCAAGTATGGGGGAGGTGTGAATTACTTATCCTGTGTCTGGCACATGTCATTATCACAGAATTCATTCCCTATGCAATAATCAGGACTGATGGCAATATAAGAACAGTTGGGGCATGAAACCATAGTAGATTGTCAGGATTGTCTATCATATGGTAGATCAGAAACAGAGGTATTGCCTTCTGCTCTTTGTGGAAGCAATATTGTCCTATAGGCTGGGCAACAGATATTAACTTGGAGGCATAATTCTAATAGTTTCTTTTTTCACTAACCTGTGGTATGATCGGCAGCTAGTCACTTGGTTTCTTTGTATGTAGATGAACATACACTCAGAGGCCCATCTATATGGTTGCAAATAGTCTTCAGAACAAGTATTAAAGCAAACCAGGGAGACCCATTCCAAAGTCCTCAGACTGTAAAAGCCAAATCAACGAACCATTCCAGTGAGGAGCAAAGGCTATCCAGTCCCACTTTGCTTGGTAAATGTTGTGGGAGGATGACATCATTGTCATCCTTTGATTCAGCTCTCTTTATACCATGGAGTGGCATTACTGCAGATTTATCCAATTGGTATGGATCCTATTGTCTTTTTCAGTGGCTCTCGGTTTGGTCAGGGCATTGAGGAATAATGGGAATCATTATGAATACAATGGTAGAGAACTTGGGCTTTGAAGACAGAAGGTCAATTGTTTGAATCTCAGTTCTGCCATATACCATTACCTGACCTTGCTGAAGTCACTTAACCTTTTTAAAACTGCTCATTATAAAATGGGGAAAAAATAGAACGTTCTTCATGGTGTAGTTTTACGGATCAGAGATAATACTTGGTATATTGGTTAGCTTATAGTTAGATGCTAATAAATGTAAGGTGATGCTATTGTTATGCATTCAGATAGATGAGGTAGTTACCATTTTGGACTGTGAAACTACAGTTCAGATTTTATAGGTATTAATAATAAGGGGATTCTTAGGATTATCTTCCAGGAGGATTCCCTGAGCCTGGGAAAACTGGGTGAGATTTTCGGAACAATGATGATCAGTTAATGCCAGCATTATGAAGTTGTCGTGGGAAATCTCCAATCCTGAAACTGTTTAATAATATTTATTCCCAAAGGTTGCTATGAAGTATAAATGAGATAAGGGAAATAAATTGCTAAGCACAGTGTTGGTATGTAGTAAGAACTCAAAGACAGTAATTTTCCTTCTTTTATTTCTTGGATACAGTTGCCTTGGACCTGCAGCTTGGGTTTGTCTCAGGGTTGCCTGGGGCCACTGTAGGATCTGGGGTTCCCTCTAGGTGCTTGGGTCCAAGGTGGAGTCCACCTGGAGAATTCTTGGGATATTGGCTTGGTTATGAGATGGCTTCAGAGAGAGGGATCCTGTAAGAGGGAAGCAGTATAATATACAAGAAAAAGCCCAAGGAAAAGTACTCAGAAATAATTGCTTTTTAATCTTGGTTCCATCACTTATTGGCATTGTGAGCTCAGTGTTTTACTGATAATCTCCTAAATTTTGTTTTTTCCTCTTTAGAATGGAGGAAACAGTCTATGCCATTGTATCCATGGTGATAGTCTAAATGCCAAATGTGAAAGGTGACTTGATGAGAGTGCTCTGAAGATAGGAAAGCATATAAATAAGTGGCAGCTGGGAAGTAAATATGTTGAAATCAATCTGGAGCCCTTCAAGTAAGACAAAGCTAGATCTTGGTCAGGTTGCTGCAGTGGTCTGGGTGATGTCAAATTCAAGTTCATTCCTCCTGACACCTCTGCCTATATTTCTCAAATGGGTCTAAGCTTGAGAAAGTAGCTCAGCTCAAACACTAGACTCCTCCAAAGTCTCCTTTCATCTTCTGCCCCCATACTCTCAATGCTTCAAGTAATTGCTAAGAATTCTAAACATCTATAATCCCTTATCCATATTAGCACTGTCCAATAGAAATAAAATGTGAATCACATGTGTAATTTTACATTTTTTTTGGTTGCAACATTAAGATGTTAAAAGAAATGAGATTGAGTAATTTTAATATTTTACTCGATTAAATACATTAAATGTCTTTTAATATTTTATTTAAGTACATTAAATGTTTTATTTAGTTGTTATATTTTATTTAAACATTTTATTTATGTCAAATATTATAGTTTTAACATATAATCAATATAAAACATTTTAATGAAACATTTTACACTGCTTTTTTCATATTGTCCTCAAAATTAAGTGTGTACTTTACACTTACTGTACAAGCCACATTTTAAGTGCTCAGTGGCCACATATGTGTAGTTGCTACCATATAGTCAGTATAGGTGTCTACCTTTCATGTGATATTGAGGTGTATCTTGTATTCGAAGTATGTATATAAATGCTATGGATGTGTTATTGGACTTTGGACTTCTTGAGGACAAGATTCCATATGATTGGTCTTTGTTTCTTCACATTGCACAACACTTCATTTTGCATATAGTAGGTACTCAGTGGATTTAAATTAAATTAAATAAATATTATAATAAATAAATAATTATAATATTATAATAAATAAATAAATTAAAATATTAACAAAGGAACAGATGAATGAATAAAATAAATGGAAACCCTGAAGAACTAGTTTTTGTTTTTTTTTTTAAATCTGGGAAATACAACTTTAATCAGTACAATCACGTGATCTCTTAGTATTGGGCTTAAACCACTCAATGCAACCAATATCTACCAAGTACCTACTATACTAAGACATGTGCTAAGTGCTGCAGGGTCTATCATGTTGACTAAAGATAACAGTTCTTGCTCTACATAGCCTTACCTGCCATGGTCACCTAAGTTAGGGATAAATTAGTGTTCTGTGTACCAGCTTTGCAAAAGGAGACATAATTCATCATGCTTTTCAGCAATCTGCTATTTTATAGCACACGTAATAAGGTATGCTAAAATTCTAGGCAAATATACATGTATTTGCCTAGAATTTTGCCATTTTAACAATGCCAAACAGCATTCATAAGAGATGTGTCTCCCTGCCCTGCCATATCTTGCCATTTTCGAGGCGAACAAGGTGAGGGAGTATTTTAAATTCACATTACTAACTTGCAATAAGTTATCCCTGAGAAACTTAAGAACTTAATATTATTTTGTGCTGCAGGGGAAAAATTGACACTGAGTGCTATAAATATGTCAAAATCTAATCCAGTTTAATGGAATGGGCACAAAAATTTCCCTAAGGGAGTTCTCAAATTCCATGTTCTGGCCCTGAATACTTGGTTTTGACTTTGGATTTTTAGTCAGTAAGAAATGTTTACCGTTTGATGACTTTCCTGAAGCGTGAGTTCTTGGGCTCAAGAGTGTCTGTCTGTTTGTCTAACTATCTCCTTACCTACCTTTCATCTATCCATTTATTTATTCAATTATGTATGCACCTAGGACAATTCCTGGATCATATTGGGAGTTCCACAAATATCTTTTGAGTGAATAATGCACATTAAAACCCATGATGATTTTTATTTGTGATTCATTATGTGTATCTTCTGAGATTAGTAATCTGCATTTGCCAGATGAGGAGAAAATGTGAATGACCAGGGTTGTGCACTATATACTCTCTTGCTCATGACTAATCATGTTCACAAATTTGTGATGTACTTTCCTATAACATTTTTATTTCCTCACACCTTTTCCCCTTTATATGACTCATATTGTTACTACTCTTACGTATTAATCATTTTGAAACCACAGTACTCTGAATCATTGATGGATCCTGGGTTATAATGAAATACATCCACTTGGAAATGAGAGCCCTTCTAGGAAACATCTTGATGCCACGTGGCTCTTCTAATAAGGTTCCAGGCTACCAACTTGAGTCTATCTAGAGGAAAACATTGAATTGATCTTCAGTATTCTGGAAGCACAAGAGTGGTTATGAACACTGGTAGTTTCTCAGGACTGTTGTTTGAGTGTGAATGTACTGCTTTTTAAACTTATTTCAGCCATGTTATGCTTTTTATAATGGAAGGGTATAGTATATGAGCGGGGAATGAGTTCTTACAGAGCAGCTTTCTAGGGGACATCAGATGAGTTTCCTTTTCCTGCTTTTGCATGTCATTAGACACTAACTTCCACAGTTTGTTTCTAGAAATAAAACTTGATTATCAGAGCCTCTTAGGCTAGAAGTCTTTAACCTTCTATCTAACCATTTTAACATAGGTTATGTTTGTTTTCATAAACATACTAGTAAGATCTGGGCTTCATGAGAGAAATAAGCTGACTGAATAACTGGATTATTGGAAGGTTGTGCACTGTGTGCTTTATTGGTTGTGAAATCAAAGGCTATATAATCTCCATTTATGGTCAGGTGTCATACTGTGCTGCCTATAGACTGGGGAGGTTACACATTGAATTGACTTTAAATTTTAAGACATCTTTATATGTTCTGACTCACCATTAGTATCTCAGCACTTTTATTTTTTGCAGTTGAAAATTTGCTTTTTTAAAATTATTTATTTATTTATTTTTTAATAAACATATAATTTTATCCCCAGGGGTACAGGTCTGTGAGAAAATTTGCTTTTAATAAAAAAATATGTAATATATGAACCAATTCTTTGGAAATATTTTCAATTTGTTCTGGGACTATAAAGCTCTACAGGATCTCAACTTTCTCTTCATATGTTGCCAGAATGCTCAAAATTAGGACTTATAGCTTATAATCAAAACCAGCATTATCATTCCACACTTTTCAATCCAAACCCATTCTGTGGGTCAAGTTCTTTATTGTCCCTGGTCCCATATTTTTCCTACTCACTCTTAGAAATCTTTTCCCTTTCAGTTATAAGAGCAGTTTCATTTCAGAATGTATATATCATGACTGTTGTAATAATTAGGGCCTCAGTCCAACTTAAAGCTTGGTTTCTCCCTAACTTAGGCCTGCTTCAGTCAGCCTTCAGAACCAAGGAGGGGCTGGTGGCTTCTCTGGTTCCCCTGCCTTCTTCCTCTTTTCCTCTGCTCCCATTTCTCTGTGTAGTGTTGGCTCCTGCAAAGTGCAGGAAGGATAGGGGCATGAAAGTCATACTTTCAGGACATAGTGGTAATCTGGCACTGAGTTCCTCTGCTAGAGGAACTTTGTCCCCGGGTGCTTTGTAGGAATTTTAGAGATGACACTGCAGGGCCCCCTAGTGCATCTCTCTTGACTCAGGAAGGCTCTTGTTCTCAGCTGGGTTATATCATCTGTTAAATGTGTTTTTTCCCCCAGGTATAGGCCAAATTGTGTCCTCCCCAAAATGTATGTTGAAGTTCCAAATCTTGACTCTTGTGAATATGACCTTATTTGTAAATAAGATCTTTGCAAATGTTATTCACTTAAGTTCATTGTAGCAGATCCTAATCCAGTATGATTGGTGTCCATAAGAGGAGAAGATAGAAACACACAGGGAGAGCAAAAACAGGATGTGATGGCAGAAACAGGAATTATAATGAACAACTGCAGGTTTAGAAACACCAAGGATTGATGACCACCACCAGGAGCTGGGACTGGCCAGGAAAGACTCTCCCCCAGGCTCAGGAGAAGCATGGTCCTGCTGACACCTTGATTTCAAACTTCTAGCCTCTAGAACAGGGAGAGAATACGTTTCTATTTTTTAAGCACCCTGTTTATTATACTTTGTTAGGACAGCTTTAGGAAACTCATAGAGATGGGAACCTTTTTGAGAGGACTCACTCCACCATGACATTTCTATTTCAGGTTTCTCATTTGGTTTCCAGGAATTACACATCTTTAATCTGCCATTGGCAAGAAAGCAGAAACTTCTCAGTTTTGCAACTCAAATCTATTTTCAAGTGTGAGTCAGGTAGCACTCCACTTCTCCTCATGGAGTAGGAGGAGGAACTGCCAGTGAGCCAACACCCTTTCATTTCTAACAGTTTCAACCCTTTCAAAGCCTCTCTTTGGTAGCGGGCTGCAGACATGTATTGCAGGCTCTGCACAAGTCATTTAGCACCTCACTTTGGCAATTAGGAGTATTTGCATCTGTTTCAGTTTTTGCCTTCTGGAACCTCCACCAAAACTGAAACAAAAGTGTCCCATTTTAACATTCTGATTTAAATCTAAATTAATTTCTGCTAGATTGTCAAGTTTATTGATACCTAGTTGGATGGAGCTTTTTTTTGTTTTAAAAATTTCTATATTTGTAGTTATGTTCCTTTTTCAGTTTGTAGGTTGCTTATATATTTTTCTCTCTCCTTTTTTCCTTGTTCAAACTTAGTAACCTTTATTTTGTATACTGTATTAATCTTTTTAAAGTATCAGCTTTTGATTTTATTGATAATTCTGCTAATATATTTGTTATTGTGCACTTCATCTATTTTTTGTTTAAATTTTGTTAACTTCTATATTTTTTCTTTGGCTTATTTGATTGTTGCTTACCTTCCAGAGATGGAGGCTTAGTCACTTGCTTTGAGCAATTTTTTTTTTCTTCAATAGTGCATTTTTTTCCCGAGTATCAATGTGGCTATGTAGCAGACATGTTTGTTAAGAGTTCATCTGTTCTGCCTTTTCCTCTTCCCCAGTTCCTTAGACCTTGCATTTGCTTTCCTGCACTTAGGGTATATAGGTCTGTTATATTAATTTTTTTCTAAATATTTTAAAACTTCCATTTGAGAGGCATTTGAGGATGGCTTAGTCAGTTAAGCATTCAACTCTTGATTTCTTGATTTTGGCTCAGGTCATGATGTCAGGGTTGTGAGTTCGAGCCCCACATCGGGCTCTGTAGTGGACATGGAGCATGCTTAAGATTCTCTTTCTCTCTCTCCTCTGCTCCTCTCCCCTGTGTACCTTCCCTGCTTGCAACCTCTCTCTCTCCAAAATAAATAAATAAATAAATAAATAAATAAATAAACTTCCATTTAATTTCTTCTTTAACCCAAAAGCTATTTAAAAGACTTCGGTTTTTCTGGTTGGTGCTTTGGAACAGCTACTGACCTTTTGTTGTTACCTCTTGGGTTGCTATCTTTTCATATTAACTTTTAAATTTTTTAAATCTATTCTTTATTATTATGTTCAATTAACCAACATATCATTAGTTTTACATTTTAAGTTAGTTTTTATTTTATTTATAAAATATTAAATTAGTTTTAAATTTTAATTGGATTTTATGTTACTGGATTTCAATAGCATTTTATTGGATTGCAATAAATTAATATGCTTGCATGACTCTGCCCTGGAGATTTATCAACATTTCCTTTATTTTTTAATACTTGCTAAATTTTTGTGCCTGCTTCACGTATTTGAAAAGAACACATGTTCTGTTTGTTGGGTACAACGTTCTGTAGCAATTTACAGATTAAGCAATTTAATTGTGTATCACTAATTCTCTATATCCTCATTTGTGAATTAATTGTTTTAAATGATTTTATTTATCTATTTGAGAGAGAGAGAGGAAAAGAAAGAGAGAAATGATACAAACAGGGTGAAGGGCAGAGGGAGAAGCAGACTCCCTGCTAAGCACAGAGCTCGACCTGGGGTTTGAACCCAGGACCCTGAGATCATGACCTGGGCTGAAATCAAGAGTTGGATGCTTAACTGACCGAGACACACAGGTGCCCCTTGTGAAGTAATTTTTAAACATACATGTATTAAAACTTTCTTACTGTGGTTATCAGTCAGTTTTTATTTGTATTTTTCTAAGATTTTGATTTCAAAGGCTGTCAGGAATACAAATATCCATGACCTTAAAGTTTTAGTAGATTTAATATTTCATTAATATAAAATCTTTACTGATTTTTATCCTGAATTTATTTTATCTCATATTAATGTTTTACTATACCTGCTATTCTTTTTTTTAAAAAATTTATATTATTGTGGTAAGAATAGATCTACTTAATATGAGATCTACTTAACATGAAATACACACACTCTCTCTCTTTTTAAAGATTTTATTTATTTATTTGAAAGAGAGAGACAGAGATAGCAATAGGGAGCACAAGTAGGAAGGAGAAGCAGCAGGCTAGGAGCCCAATGTGGACTCGATCCCAGGATCCTGCGATCGTGACCCAAGCTGAAGGCAGATGCTTAACTGATCGAGCCACCCAGGCACTGCTGAAACATACTTTCTTAATAAATTTTTTAGCAAAGGAAACAATCAGCAGAGTGAAAAAAATAACCTTTGGAATGGGAGAAAATACTTGTAAACCATATTTGATAAGGGATTAATCTCCAGAATATACGAGGAACTCTTACAACTGAAGAGCAGAAAACTAATAACCTGACTTAAAAATGGGCTAAGGACCTGAACAGACATTTCTTCAAGGATGACATACAAATGGCCCACAATTGTATGAAAAAATGTTCAATGTCATTAATCATCAGAGGAATGAAAAAACCACAGCGAGATCACTTCACACCTGTCTGGATGGCTATTGTCAAGGAGCAAAAAGCAAGTGTTGGTGAGGATGTGAAGAAAATGGAACCCTTGTAAGTTGCTTGTGAGAATGCAAAATGGTGCCGCCATTATGGAAAACTATATTTGCCATCTTTTGTTAGTATTTGTTTTAAATACCCTTTTGCCTTTCTTTATTTTTAAACTCGCTGAGTTACTTCTTTATACTTGGATCTCTGAAAAAGATCATATATGGCTATAATGTTTCCCCAGTATGGAAATCTTTGTCTTTTAATCCATGGATTTAACCCATGGCAATTTATAATGGTTACTAATATACTTGGAATATGTTCTTGCAATTATATTTTATGGTTTTCTTTTTTTATGCTTTCTTGGTATTTCTTTTCTTTACTGCTTTTTATGTGATTTGGTTCTCTTTGTTCCTTTTTTCCTCCAAATGGTTTGGTAATAATAATATGTCATAACTCTTAATGGTTAGCCACAAGTTTTTTTTTAACAAGCACACTAAGTTTGTAAGGAAAATCAACAGCTAGAGTTGATCAGCATCTATATGTCTCCTTGTAGGACATTAAGAACACCACCCCTCTTTCTGCTATACCTTCCTGGGTTTTTTTTTTTTTTTTGTCACGTACCTCTCACTTCTTTCACTTTCTTTTTACCTTCTGCAACCCTCCAGCACCCAGTCAATCAGTTTCACTTGCATTTTTTCCTCCATGGAATAGGGTAGGTGGGTTAAGAGCAAGGTAATTTCAGGTTCAGTTCTGCTTTGCTGGTGGAGGTCTTAAGTGCTCCAACTTCTGAAAACAGCTAAGATAAAACTTTCCCTTGACAATATTGATAATCTTGTATATATAGTTTTGATGAATTATTTACTCCTACACAATCATTGTCTGTATTCTCCATCTTTTTTTTTTAAGATTTTATTTATTTATTTGACAGAGAGAGATCACAAGTAGGCAGAGAGGCAGGCAGAGAGAGAGAAGAGGAAGCAGGCCCCCTACTGAGCAGAGAGCCTGATGCGGGACTCGATCCCAGCACCCTGAGATCATGACCTGAGCGGAAGGCAGCGGCTTAACCCACTGAGCCACCCAGGCGCCCCTGTATTCTCCATCTAATCAAAGATTCAGTCCTATAAATCCAAGAGAAGGGAATGTAGAGAGAAAGGAAAGGGGAGAAGAGAAGTACCATTCACCCTGTAGCACTTGAAATGTATATATCACAAAATAAATTGTAAACAAAATAAGACTAAAAATATAGGCAGAAAAAGATTTGTAGCAACTAAATATATAAAAGCTCAATAATAATACTGATTTTGAAAACATTAAAAATTGAACATGACATGAAAGATAATTTGCTGATAAATACAAATAGCTAATATATATAAAGATAATGACTACCATGATTAAGTAATAACAAACAAATTTAAGCCACCATGAGATGCTTTTTTTTTTTTTTTTGCTTATTGGGTTGGCAACAAAATTTTTAAATTAGTGAAATACCAAGTGTTGATGAGGATGTGAGAAAACTATAATTCATTGCTGAAAGGACTATAGATTGATACAGCCTTATAGATAGGTTGGTACTTATTTAACTTATTTAAAAATATGGCTATTTCTATTAATCTAAAGTGTAAATAAATTATAACCCTGGAGAACCAGGATCTCACTGCTAAAAATTAATCCCAGAGAAATAACAAATTGACTGTTTAAAGACATCCTTTCTCCTTACAGCAAAATTTTTTTAAAAAGATTTTATTTATTTATTTGACAGAGATCACAAGTAGGCAGAGAGGCAGGCAGAGAGAGAGAGAGGGAAGCAGACTCTCTGCTGAGCAGAGAGCCCGATGCGGGGCTCTATCCCAGGACCCTGAGATCATGACCTGAGCCGAAGGCAGAGGCTTAACCCACTGAGCCACCCAGGTGCCCCTCCTTACAACAAATTTTTAAGAAGTTTTAATTTAAATTCCAGTTAACTTACATTGTAATGTTAGTTTTAGGTGTTCAATTTAGTGGTTCAACACTTCCATGCACCCAGTGCTCATCACAAGTACAGTCCTTTTGACTTGCTAACAAATGTCAGGCATATTCTATGCACTAGAGATATATCAGGAAGCAGAACAAAGACCCCTACTTTTGTGGAACATATTTCCCATGAGGGATCTTGGAATCTAAGCAATTATTTTTGAACTATTCTTCAGTTTTCATGTGTAGGATGTGACATTACTAGACAGGAAGGCATCTTTAAATAGCCAAAACTAGAGATGTTAATGATGCAGATTTTTTTTTTTTAATTTATTTATTTAACAGACAGAGATCACAAGTAGGCAGAGAGGCAGGCGGAGAGAGAGACACATGGAGGAAGCAGGCTCCCCACTGAGCAAAGAGCCCGACGTGGGGCTCGATCCCAGGACCCTGGATCATGACCCGAGCCGAAGGCAGGGGCTTTAACCCACCGAGCCACCCAGGCGCCCTGATGAAGATTTATTTTAATGTAAATAAAATACTTAAAAGGTATGTGCTATAATGAGCACTGGATATTATATAAGACTGATGAATCACAGACCTGTACTCCTGAAACAAATAATACATTATATGTTAATTAAAAGAAAAAGGCTACCAGAAATACTTAAGATACCTTGACTAAAATCTTACATGATTTATTTGAGATTTAATGTTTTTTATTTAATATGTTAGTTAAAATTTTTATATCAAGTCTTATCATAAAATATTTATTCCTTTTATTAAATTATCTTATTTCATCTATGGAATAATGAGTATCATTTAATATCTTAACAACTGATATTCATTTAACATACTAACCTTAAATGATACTCATTCTATATTTTCAGTCTTTTATTAAGAAAAAAATATATGCTATCTATTTGTGTTAACAGGTTTATTTTTGTTTTTCTTTTAAGGTGTGCAGTTTTATTTTTCTTTTATTTTTTAAAAAAGATTTTATTTATTTATTTGCTGAGAGAGAGCATGAGAGAGGGAGAGAACATGAGCAGGGGGTAGGGGCAGAAGAAGAAGGAGAAGCCGACTCCCAGCTTGAGCAGGGATCCTGATTGTGGGGACTCGATTCTAGGACCCTGGGACCATGTCCTGGGCCAAAGGCAGACACTTAACCAACTAAGCCACCCCAGGTGCTCAACAGTTTTAAACTGTACTGTATATACCTTTCTCTTTAATACTACATATATAAGTTTTGATCACAATATATAACTAAATTACTAGTTATTTCTTTTTTATTTTACTTATTTATTTTAAAGATTTATTTATTTATTTGAGAGAGAGAGAGTGTGTTTGCAGGGGGAGGGGCAGAGGCAGAGGCAGAGAGAGAGAGAAAAAAAACCCCAACAGACTCCCCACTGAGCACAGAGCCCAACATGGTGCTCAATCTCAGGACCCTGAGATCTGGGCCAAAATAAAGTGCCAGCCACTTCACTGACTGAGCCACCCAGCCACCCCCATTTCTTATTTTTAGAAATAATTCTTGTTAAATTATTCCTCAAAGCCAAACACTGAGGTTTGATGCATAAACACATAAATTTATAGGATTCCTTAAATAATGACTAACACATTATTTTAGTCACACAAAATTTTACCTTTATTACAAATTAAGTAATGAGAACATATTAATATTTTAATAACATGTTATAAATTATAACAAATTGTAATATACATTTATTACATTAGACCTATACTATAATAATCTTAACCTTATTACTTTTAGTAACCTGCCTTTTTAATATAATCTCTAATTTATTTGTCCATAGTTTTATAGTTTATAAAACTCATATTAAAATGTTTATTTTAACTCAAAAATAAAGTTAGTTTTTTTTTTTTTTATTGAGGATGAATCTGACTTAACTAAATGACTTGACAACCATAACTGGTTTTGCCAATTAAGTTACATAATGGGGAGTTTCTACATAAGTCATATGATAAAAATCGTAAGTCTGCAGCTCCAAACATGTATCAATATGTATTTAAGGCATGTGAAATACAAATATTATACTTTTGAAATTATATTGGAAAAATGTACTGAAATGAATGATAATTCAGATTTTTTATTCTTTTTGAGCATATCGTGTTATATGAGACTGCTAACTGAAAGAGCAATAGATATAATTAATAGTAATTTGATAAATCTTGGTTGTGAGAAAGTGAATGACAAATGTATATGTAATAGATTTTGCAAGTCAGGTATTTCTATTTCTATTTTTTTTTTTTTAGATTTTATTTATTTGAGAGAGAGAGAGCAGAAGCAGAGGGAGCAGCAGAGGGGGAAGGAGAAGCACAGGCTCCCTGCTTCATGCAGGACTTGATCCCAGGACCCTGGGATCATGACCTGACCTGAAAGCAGATGCTTAACTGACTGAGCTACCAAGGTGCTCCTGCAAGTAAGTTATTTCTAATTCTTTGCTTTCAACAGAATTTCCAAATGTCTTACTCAGGTTGCCAGCTGATGGATCAAAGTAATTTTTGGTAGTGATCATTATGAGATATTTGGCATTGCTAATAATTTTGTATTTTAATTTTTCTTAGAATAATTTTAAGTAGTATATAAAAACCCCATGACAAGTAGAGAATGAGGTTTCAGAAGAACAGAGAAGAGTTCAATATATTACTGTCTTCAATAGCATCCTTCCCCTGGTTTTGAGAAAAGGGCCCAACATTTGCATTTTTTCCCTCGACTCTGTAAATTATATGTATCTGACCCTGGTGCTCCCTTTATTTGGGAAAAGGGTGAACAAATAAGCATAAGATAGCCCTTTCTGGAGGAGTGAAGGGGAGGTGGAGAGGTAGAGGTTGACCAGGAGAGCATTCAGAGTTCCATAACTGGTTGTTTTTCCAGGAACTGGTTGATAAGTTCAGTTAAGTTTGAGGGAGTGGCCTTTTGACTCCAGGCCATGTTCTCTAGTCCAGCTCTACCAATAACACAGTGACAGCTGGATAGACATCTGACTTCAATGTTGCTTTCTAAAATGGAAATAGAGTAAAATTTCAGCAGGGAAATTTACTTTCTGTCTCAAATAGAACTCAAAGTCTGAAGATGTGTTTGTTATAAAAAATATCATTAAGAAATAATAGAATAATAACCCCAGTCTTTTGAAAGTACTTTTATAGTTGTTATTACTAGATTCAGAGGACATATCTTAGCACGAAGACAAAGAAGCTGCCTTTCTAGAATTGTTCAGTGACACTGGAGTCATATAGTGTCATGGTTGAAATTTATTATTAATATATGTCATCTAGTTGATCCAAGCTTCTGCCCCTTTGCAATAATGACTGAACATCTTTTCCCTCAGGCAGGCCTAGCAGTTAGTCATGTTGTGAGGAAGAAAAGAATTAATACTAGGACATCCTTAGCACAGTGTATGTTATGGAAATCCTCAAAAAATAAATGTTAATTTATTATCATTGCTAAAATTTGGAAGTAATGTTACTTAGGAGAAAACAGTTCCTTTCTAGACTCCCCACTCTTCTCATTCCCTATATCCTTGTTCTCCCTCTCCCCTAATGTAGTCACTTATTAAGAATATAGAATCATAGGTCATGATTGATGATGGAAGAGTGCAGAAAAATATTCAGACACATTTAGATAATGTCCTGCCTCAGATAAGATGAGTGAAAGTGGTGACTCCAGACATCTTTCTGTTTTTGTTTGGTGATAGTCAATGCCCTCATGTAGAATGTAGTGGTTAATTCCTCCTCTCATCCACTTTTTCTTCCACAAACCTTTGTTGAGTGTCTGCTTTCCTTGTACTCAAGGAAGTTGTAGTTTAATGGGTGAGCAACCATATAATTTTGATGATGTGTTACTATACAGAAAGGGCTAGTGCATACTGGGGGAGCATGTGGGATGTCACCTAATGCAGTTGAAATGATTTATGGAATGCTTCTTGGAATTGATAACAAGTTAGCTGAATTTTGAAGAAAGAATAGAAGTCAAGTGGGTAAAGATGTCGCTGGCTTGAAGAGTTGCAGGTACAAAACATGGAGTTCTGTGAGAACTTCGTGGGTTTAGAGATTAAGAGATTGAACAGTAACCACTTATTTTCCCTTCTTTTACTAAGCATATTTTTACATTTATTGCTTTATATATTGTGATTCCTAGAAAATAAGAATTAAAGACTCTTTTATGATCACATGAATGGTTAAAATAAACTTAGATAAGAAAAGATCTCTTTGGCCTGAAATGATTTCGTAGGGTGTTTCATATACTTAGAACTGGTGAAAAATGGTACCTCGGTATTATTGCTTCATATCTCTTTATTAAATGATTTATTCTGTAATGATTCTTTTCTTCTTAAGAAAACCTACTTTAGTTGGATGCATGCTTATGAAGCAATGGATTTATCAAAAATACTGCCATTACCTCACTGTAATGACTCATCATTCCAACCCCTGGAATTTATATTCCCTTGAATGACTTATGTTACTTATTTGTGGAAATTCCAGTGAAGTGGAATGCAATTTTTATTTTTACTTTCAGTTCATGATTTTATTATTTAGTCATCCTCAACAAGTATATTGACCACTTATTCTGTTCCAGGCACTGTGCCAGACACTGGGAATGAAACTGTGGACAAGAAGACTCTGCTTATCAGCAACTGACCGTCCACTCTATGTGTTTGACAATGGAGGTGTGGATGGGGTCTGAATTAGGAATAGGGTGAGTGGGGAGTGAGGATGCAGAGAGGTTAAAAGGCAGTTGCAGTGTAGCTTTAATGCAGGCACAGGGGTGGGGGGGAGCAATGCACAGGCTAGTTTGAGAGTATACAAGAGAAAAAAAAAATACCCCAGCTGAGATAGTTCTTCTAAATTAAACAAGGTAAGAAAGGGAAAGAGGAAAAGTGAGGATTGCAAGAAACTTTAATGTTTAGAATCTATAGAGATTCACTGATAAAAGAAGTCTCAGAGGCATGAGTGAGGTCTGGGATTTTATAGTCTCATTCAATCCTCCAGACAAATCACAGATGTGTGAGAGACAGATTCTAGATGAACCCAACAACGACAACAAAAACATTGCTGTGATTAACCCTAGTTTGAAGAATCATGAACAAATCGCTGTTATTTTAGATAACCATGTGTTGGGGTGGTTTGTTACATAGTAACAGATAACACAGACACCTGGGTTAATTATCAGTCTAAACCCAAGTTCCTTCATATATTCACCCTTCCATATCCTCCACTTGGAAAATCCTTTTCACAGACTGTGTCAACTTACTGTCCTTGGGGAGCTCATGGCTTGGGAACAAGAAATTTTATCAATATCTAGTACCCCTTCTTTCTTTCCTACCTTTCCCAGTTTCAGCAAACACCACCTAGCCTGAAATATGCTTGAGTAGGGGGAGATCTTAATGGAGTATGGAAGAGTCCAATCCAAGTTGCAATTTTCCTCTTGGTTTTATTTCAGTGCAGTTTATTGTATTCCAACTAGAAGGGCCACAGGCAAATAGGAATGTCCCTAAACAATTAGAAGAATTGTGTTTATTGCCAACAAGGAAGCATATTCTCTTAGAGTAATAAAAGACAAAGACATTATTATTTATTTATTTATTCCCCTGTAGAGAAGTTGATTAGACCCGGAGTGTGAGCAACCCTTGGAAACATCTCTGCTTCCATCTGAGGTGTGAGTGGTGAAGGATCCCAAAGAAAGTTAGATGGGATGAAGCAGAGAGCAATTCCATCAAAGATCAGTTTTTATATTAGAGAAGGAACAGCTGGGCTGCATCTCAAAGAAATAATTTCCTACATGTGAAAGTGATTTGACTTTTTTAAAGGAACTGAGGTGTAGGTGAGGGTGGATCATGGTCTATCATCTTTTTCAGGAAGATCATTTTAAGAGTTTCCTTAATTATGTACCCTCAAATTATGAGTTGTCTTCAGTTATATTTTGCAATAGCAAATGGCAAGTTTTGCTGAGAGAAGCAGTCTTAACTCTCACAAGGTAGTTCTCCAGAGTCTGATTACACAACAAGAGATTACAGAATCAGCACTTATTCTGGAAATTTGCAAGTTTGTGCTGAAGTGACCCTCCCTAAGCCTTGAGTATTTGGCAAAGAGAATGGGATATAAAAGGCAAACAGAGTTCAGCTATTTATTTCTTTATTAACTAAATGTAACCTAACCAGAATCCAAGTGATGACTCTATAGTAGTGAACCAGTTTTCCTTTGCAGAGATTTAATGAAATATGTGATCATATGATAACATTTGCCATCAGATCATTGAAACTTGAGACAAGTATGAAGGAACAGTGCTGTCTTATCACTTCTAAACACTAGTTATAAGTTGTCTTTGATACTGAGTTCTATTTATATGATCGGTGTAGTTAAATTTCTCTGGGAAAAAAAGTTAATTATGTACTGCACCTTATTCAGGGTGATTTCTTTTTTTAATTTTTGAAGATTTTATTTATTTATTTGACAGACAGAGATCCCAAGTAGTCAGAGAGAGAGGAGGAAGCAGGCTCCCTGCTGAGCAGAGAGCCCAATGTGAGGCTTGATCCCAGGACCCTGAAATCATGACCTGAGCCAAAGGCCTCTGCCTTAACCCACTGAGCCACCCAGGTGCCCCATTCAGGGTGATTTCTGACTTAAAACTCTCTTCTGTCAACATTCTCAATAATATTGCCCTCTTGCCCTGCTGATACTCATCTATTCAGCAAACCTTCAATCAACTCAAATGTTTGCCTATGCTCCCACAGCTTAATTGCCAGAAGTGATACAATCACACAAAATAGTGCTTCTGAAAATTTGTAGAAGATTTTCAATTTAAATGCCAAATTATCAACTTAAATTTTCACATACTTTGTCAGTTCTTGTACTAACTCATCAAAGGAGCCACTCCAAATTATTATCATTTTACTCAAGCACAGCACACACCCTTGTCTTCAGTGAAGTGAAGGTGTTAAGAATTGGGAACTTTCAAGTATAGTCAATGAGACTTTAAATTGGTACAATATTTCTTGAAATTGTATTGGCATAAATTATCAAAAATTTAAATATACAGTCTTTTATTTCTGACCATGATGAAATAATAATGACTTCACTTCTTTTTTTTTTTTCAATTTGGCTATCTTTATACCTTTATTTTATATCTATAAGAGCCTTAAATATGACAATACCATTCCTTGGTTTGTCATGTATATTATAAGTATTTTCCATAATTCCCACTTTGTTTTGTGATTTTATTTATTTATTTAAGATTTTATTTATTTATTTGACAGAGATCACAAGTAGGCAGAGAGGCAGGCAGAGAGAGAGGCAGAGGGAGAGGAGGAAGCAGGATCCCTGCGGAGCAGAGAGCCGGATGGGGGGCTTGATCCCAGGACCCTGGGATCATGACCCGAGCCAAAGGCAAAGGCTTTAACCCACTGAGCCACCCAGGTGCCCCAATGTGATTTTATTTGTTAAGATTGGAACTTGTGGGATTCTTGTAGGGTGAAAATTTAAAGGTTCTGACCTTACATTTGTGTGACCCCAAGAATGAGTGCCTCTTTTTCTTTTTAAATATTTTCTAATTTTTAAGAAATCTCTATACCCGCCTCCCCCCCAAAAAAGGGGGTTGAACTTAACAGCCCTGATATCAGGAGTCACATGTTTCACCGACTGAGCCAGCCAGCATCCCAAAATGAATGCCTCTTTAGGAGTAAGCTGCCAAAGGTTCACCCTGTTATTTATGATATTCATATTCTGCTGTAAACAATTAGAAAGTTTTGCTTTTAGTGCAAAACTTAATGTCTAAGGAAAGGAATGTCTGATGTCTCTGATTTTTTTACCTATTTGTCACTTTCTGGATCACTGTGCAGAAGGAGATCCCAAAAAAGTAAGCCTGTTTCATTAAATTGAGGAAAGAGAGATGAGAGTTTGTAGTAGTTGAGACAAAGCCTTTGGCTTTGCTTTTTCTCAAGATTTCTTTAGTTAATCAGGGTCTCCTGTGGTTCCATACAGATTTTAGGATTGGTTTTTTCCATTTCTGTCAACATGCCATTGGATGTTAGGGATTACATCAAATCTGTAGATTGCTTTAGGTAAGTAGTATGGACATTTTAGCAATGTTGATTCTTCCAAAGGAATGGGGTATCATTCCATTTTTTTGTGTCTTCTTCAGTTTCTTTCATCAATGTCATGTGATTTTCAGTGTGTACAACTCTGGTCTCCTTGGTTAAATTTATTCCTAGGTATTTTATTCTCTTTGATGCTATTGTAAATGGAATTGTTTTCTTGATTTTTTTTTCAGATAATTCAGTATTGGTATATAGAAATGCAATTGATTCTTGTATGAATATTTTGTAAGCTGATTTGGTCATTAGTTCTAATTTTTTTTTTCTTGAGTCATTAGGGTTTTCTGTGTGTAAGATCGTGTCATCTGCAAACAGACATAGTTTACTTCTTCCTTTCCAATTTGGATTAATTTTATATATTTTTCTTGCCTAATTGCTCTAGCTAGGACTTCCAATAGTATGCTGAATAAAAGTGGTGAGAGTAGGCACATTTGACTTCTTCTTGATCTTAGAGGAAAAGTTTTTTAGATTTTTCACCATTGAGTATGATGTTAACTGTGGGCTTATCATATGGGTCCTTTATTATGTTGAGGTACATTTCTTTTGTACCTAATCTGTTGAGAGTTTTTGTCATGAGTGGATGTGGTATTTTGTCAAATGCTTTTTCTGCATCTGTTGAGATGATCATATGATTTTAATTTTCATTTCGTTAATGTGGTTTATCATGTTTATTGATATGTATATGTGGAGCCATTCTTGCATCTTATGGATAAATCCCACTTATTTTTAGTGTATGATCCTTTTAACATATTGTTGAATTTGGTTTGTTATTATTTTGTTGATATTTTTTCATCATGTTTATCAGGGATATTGGCCTGTAATTTTCTCTTCTTGTGATGTTCTTTCCAGCTTTGGTATAAGGATGATGCTGGCCTTGTAAAATCACTTGTAATCTCTCTTCTTTAATTTTAAAAGAGTTTGGAAAGATTGGCATTAATTCTTATTTATATGTTTGGTAGAATTCTCCAATGAATTATTCATTTGATCCCAAGCATTTCTTTTTGGGAGGTTTTTGATTACTACTTCAATCTCCTTACTTGTTTTTGGTCTGTTCAGATACTCGACTTTTTCATGATTCCGTTTTGATAGGTTGTTATGTTTCTTGGAATGTATCTATTTCTTTTAGGTTATACAACTTGTTTGGCATATGATTTTTCATAGTGCAGTTGACCCTTGGACAACATGGGTTTGAACTGCATAGGTCCACTTATATGTGGATTTTAAACAACACAGTACTATAAATATATTTTTCTTCCTTATGATTTTTTAATATTTTTTTTCCTTTGGCTTACTTTATTTTAAAGATACAGTATATAATACATATAACATACAAAAGATGTGTTAATGACTATTAATGTATCAGTAAGGTTTCTGGTCAACTGTAGGCTGTTAGTAGTTAAGTTTTTGGGTAGTCAAAAGTTATAGGTGAATGTTCTACTGCATAGGAGGGTTGGTGCTCTAAACTCTTGCATTTTTCAAGGGTCAACTGTAGTTTCTTTCTTTCTTTTTTTTTTTTTTAATATATTATTTATTTATTTGCCAGAGAGAGAAAGAGCAAGATAACACAAGCAGGTTAAGGACTTATAGAGGGAGGAGTAGGCTCTCTGCTGAGCAAGAAGTCTGATAGAGGACTGGATCCCAGAACCCTGGGATCATGACCTGAGTCAAAGGCAGACACTTAACTGACTGAGCCCCACAGGTGTCCCTCAACTGTAGTTTCTTATGATCTTTTATATTCCTGTGGCATCAAGTGTAATACCTCCTGTTTAATTTATAATTTTATTTATTTGAGTTTTCTCTTTTTTTTCTTAGTCTAGATAAATGTTTGTTAATTTTATTTATTTATTTTTTGGTAAAACTTCTCTCAGTTTCCTATTGTCCTAGTCTCTATTTTATTTATTTCTGCTCTAATGTTATTATTTTCTACCTTCTGCTAACTTTGGGTATAGTTTATTCTTTTTCTGTTCCTTGAGGTATAAACTTAGGTTTTTTATTTGAGATCTTTCATTTTTCTTAATATAGGTCTTTATTGCTGTATGCTTTCTTTTAAAACTGCTTTTTCTGCGTTGCATACATTTTGGTATATTGTGTTTGCATTTTTATTTGTTTCTAGATACTTTTTATTTCCCTTTCAATTTCTTCTTTGACCCACTGGTTGTCTGAAAGTGTGTTGTTTAATTTACCTACACTTGTGAATTTCCCAGTTTTCCTGTTGTCATTGACATCTAGTTTCATACCTATCTATTAGATGAGTTCTATTATAGAACACTCCACATAACATTAGGAGATGATTGTTCATTATTTTCAATCACACGTGGAATGTCCCATAAGACCATGTGCTGGAACATAAAATTAGTCTCAATAATTTCAAAATGATTAAAATAATACAGTATGTTTTCTGGCCACAATAGAATTAAACTAGAAATTAATGATAAAATATTGCCTGGAAAATTCTTAAGTAAGTATTTGAAAATTATTTAAACACTTCAGAAAATAATAGTTGAATGGAAGAAATCACTAGGGAAACTGAAAGTATTTTAACTTAATGAAAATAAAGGCATAGTATGTCAAATTTTGTTGGATGCAGCTAGAACAATTCTAGGAGACATTTATAGCTAAATAATGTTCACACTAAAGTGAAGAAGCATTTAAAATCAATGATCTAAATTTCTGTCTTCTGAAGCTAAAAAAAAAAAAGAAAGACAATGTAGAAGAAAGAGATTAATGATGGTAGAGTACAAACCAAAGAGAATATGGACAACTAATAGAGAAAAATTAAACCGAGAGCCGGATGCTTAGAAACATAAGTAAAATTGATAAGCCTCTAGCTAGATTGATCAAGGAAAAGGGGAAAGAGACAATTTACAAATATCAGGAATGAAAGGGAGGATAATACTACAGAAACTACAGAAATTAAAACAATTTTCAAATGTAAATCTCCTTGTATCTAGTAAAGAAATTGAATGTGGGATGCCTGGGTGACTCAGTCTGTTAAGCTTCTGCCTTCAGCTCATGTCATGATCCCAGGGTCCTGGGATTGAGTTCTGCATTGAGCTCCTTACTCAATAGGGAGCCTGCTTCTCTCCTCTACCTACTCTGCCAGCTACTTACCCTGCTTGTATCTTCTCCCTCTCTCTCTGACAAATAAATTTTAAAAAAAGCAATTGAATAAGTAAATTCCTTTCTACAGAGAAAACTCCAGTATCAGTTGGCTTTACTGGTGAATTTATATATATATATAAAATTATGTATTATATGTATTATTATGTTCAGTTAGCCAGCATATAGTATATAATAAGTTTTTGTTGCAGTGTTCAGTGACTCATTAGTTGTGTATATCACCCAGTGCTCATCCCAACACGTGCCCTACTTAATAACCATCACCCGGTCACCCCATCCTCCCTCCCCCTTCCCTTCTGTAACCCTCAGTTTGTTTCCTGGAGTCCATAGTCTCTCATGGTTTGTCTCCCTCTCTGATTTCTACCCATTCAGTTTTCCTTCCCTTCCCTTGTGGTCCTCTGCTCTATTCCTTATGTTCCACATATGAGTGAAACCATATGATAATTGTCATTCTCTGCTTGATTTATTTAACTTAGCATAATTCCTTTCATTTGATGCAAATGGTGGATATTCATTTTTTTCTTATGGCTGAGCAATATTCCATTATATATATGGACCACATCTTTATCCATTCGTCTGTTGAAGGGCATCTTGGTTCCGTCCCCAGTTTGACTACTGGGGACATTGCTGCTGTGAATATTGGGGTGCATGTGCTCCTGCTCCTTTTTACTACATCTGTACCTTTGCAGTAAATACCTAGTAGTGCAATCACTGGGTTGTAGGGTATCTCTATTTTTAATGTCTTGAGGAACCTCTGTACCATTCTCCAGAGTGGCTGTGCTAGTTTGCATTCCCTCTACCAAATATTTGAAGGTGAGATAATACCAATCACACTAACCCCTCCAGAAAATGGAGAAGGTAATAACTCCCAACTCGTTTTACATAGCCAGCATTACCTTGATTCCAAAACCAAAGAATTACAAAAAATGGAAACTACAGATGAATATCCTTTTATGAACATAGTTGTAAAAATGTTAAATACAACATTAGCAAGTTGAATCCAGTTATGTCTAAAAAGGGCAATACAACATGTGGAATTCATCTCAGGAAAATGTTTGTTTAACATTTGAAAATTAGTAAGTATTATTTACCATGTAAACAATGAGACATAAAAACAATATTATTTCACTAGATGCAGTATAAATATTTGACAAAGTTTAGCATCCATTTATGGTACAGTTATCCAGCAAAAACTATGAATGGAAGAGACTCCCTCAAAATGAAAAGAAATTCTATGAAAACATATCATCCTTAAATTTAAAAAAACTGATACCTGAGATAGGGAATGAAACACAGGGGTTCACTTTCACCACTTCTATTATCACTTTATTGAAGAGCTTAACCAGTGCAAAAAGTCAAGAAAATAAAGGAAGGGGCATACACAATGAAAAAAAAAAACAGAAGTAAAACTATTTTTATCTCATATGACATGATCAGATGTGTAGAAAAAAATACCAAGGAATATGTACTTACCAGACCTGAAGGAAAATTAGCAAGGTATTTAGATACAAGGTTAGTATACAGAAGTTAATTGCATTTGTATACTAGAAATAAGCAATGTGAAAGTGAAATTTTAAAAATTTGATTTTGACTGGCTTCAAAACAGAGTATTTTAATAGTAAATTTAAGAAAATTGGTCCAGAATCTGTGTAGTATTCCAAACATGGGTAGGTAAATCTAATAAGAACTAAATAATTGGAGAGTTATACTGCCTGATTCGAAGACTGAATTGTTAAAAAAAGGTCAGTTCTTCCCATATTGATCAGATATAGTCAATCAAAATCCTTGTAGGCATTTTAGAAGAAAAGCACAAATTGATTCATATGTATATGTGTGTGTTAAGAACCTAGAATTATTAAAAACAAGAAAAGACCAAAAGCTTAGAACTCACACAACTTTATTTCAAGACTTATTGTAAAACTCCATTACTTCAAGATAGTATAACTGGCATGAGGATGCACATGTAGGTCAATGAAACAGAAAAAATAGGCCATTTTGTCAATTAATATTCAATAAGTATGCCAAAGTAATTAAATGAGAAAAGGGTAGCTTTCCAAAAACCAGTGCTGAAAAACTGGATATGAGGAAAAAATGAAAAAAAAAAAAAAGAAAAAAAAAGAATCTTAACCTTTATATCATACACATACACATTTACATACCACCCCAAAAATTAACTCAAAATGGATCCTGTGCCTAAACATAAAAGCTAAAGTATAAAACTTCAGGAAGAAAACATAAAGAAACTCTTCTAGAGTTTGAACTAGACAGATTTTTTAAAATTTAGTTTTAACAGTTATTGAAATGATACACTCTTTATACTAATTCAAAAGGATAAAACTTGTGTTCCCACTCTAAAAATCACTTTTTTACTATAAAGAATTCTCATTGCATTGGAACTCAGACTCTAGAGCTCTAGAAGTTTAAGATGACTGGCCAGAATTAGTTAGTAGGTTCCTCTCTTTTCAATTAGGTACCTGAAATAGGAAGTCTAATTCTAAATATTAGAAGCAAAGTCTATATATTAGAAAAATAAGGAGAGAGACTATAACAGACTGCTTCAAGATACATGCCTGAGGTAAGAAACAGCTTGTACTTTCACATTGTGGCAATTTCCAGAAGAAATCTTCAGGTTTCAATGTTCAGGTTTGTATTTGGCCAGTCTTCTCCCCAGGTCTTTGATTTGGTCATTCTTCCTGGTGAGAATGCCTTTCATGTTTTGATAAGCTGCTGTTTGTTGGAATTTCTTCTCTAATTCCTTTTCAGCCATGCTCTGCTGCTTCTGAACCCTGAATAGGTCATGGTTGGCCATTGCTAGATTCTCCTCCAGGGACTTCTGGTTTTCTGTCTTGTCATTAAGTGTCCTCTGAAACTTACTCTTTAAAGAAGCTACTGTGTTTTCCAGTCATTCAAGTCTTAGACCTTTATAAAATCCTTTTAATTTCTTTGGTCAGGCTGTAAATCCCGCAGTTCTCTTTCTAGCTTTGACTTCTCATCTAATACATGTGTTGCCTATATTTCAATGGTCTTCAGCCTTGACTTTTTCATTCTCTTCTTGAAGTCTTAAAAATTTCCTTGTTCAGAAGTTCTGTTGTTTCACCCTTGTTAAGTGGAGCAAATTTTGACTTCATGGTATCTATGATGGGCTTTTTATTTGAAGATTTAAATTCTGCTTTTTCAAATTCTGCAACTTGTTCTAATGATTCTCTGTTTTCATCTTTGGAGATATCTGTCTGTGGTTTGAGGCACCACTTCTAGCTTGTGAGAAAAGCTGCCACAGAGGTAACACACTGGTGTGGGCTGTGTTGATGAACTCAAACTCCAGCTCACTGTAGACTACAGCCTGCAGCCCTCTCAGGACCTCGGAGACCTCCTTCACAGTGAAGGTCTCTTCCACCACCCTGTTCTCCTTGAGGTCCTGGAAGCAGAAATCTATAGTTTTGAGTCTCAAGCCTCTTTTTGAACAAGCAAGATGCATGTAATTAATAACTTCATTTTAATGGTGTTCATTTAGGCCCAACTCTGCCATGATGTTGGCAGAGGTTGCAGCCCAGTGGAGCTCTGCCAAACCCAGGGTCACTGAGGTATTTGGGCCACAGAAGATAGGTGCAGATGTCCTTCTTTCCCTTTCTTCCTTTCTCCCTCCTTCCCTCCCTCCCTTTCTTTCTTTTGATTTTATTTATTTATTTGAAAGAGAGAGAGAGAGAGCATGAATCAGGGGAAGGGCAGAGGGAGAGGTGGATTCCCCACTGAGTGTGGAGCCTGATGAGGGGGCTCAATCCCAGGACCTTGACCTGAGCTGAGTCCAATGCTTAACTGACTGAACCATCCAGGCGCCCAGACACAGATTTCTTAAATGGCATACCAAATGCATGATCCATTAAAGATGATAAATTGGTTATTATCAAAATTAAAAATTTTCTTTAATGAGAGATTTAATGTAAAAAATTAAAAGGCAAGTTATAGACTGAGAAAAAATTCACAGTACAGATATATTTTTTAAAGATTTGTATCCAGAATATATAAAAAACACAACTCAATAATAAGACAACCCAGTTAAAAATGGGGAAAAATCTGAATAGATACTTAAGAAAGAAAATATAAAAATGGCAAATAAGCATATAAAAAGATGTTTGATAACATTATTTATTAGGAAAATGCAAATGAAAGGCACATTAAAATATCACTGTATATCCTATCCCAGAAGAATGGCTAACATTATTCTGTGGCCATTAGAAAGTGTGAACTAAAGTTATGTGTGTAGACAAAAGAAGTTGCATATAATAAGGAAGGAATAATGCAGAATGCAGAAAAGGATTTGTGCATAAACTGTATATGGGTATTTATCTCTGTCCATATGCTTATGTATTCATGTGTATTAGAATTATCCAGAGAAACAGAATAGGATCTGTGTGTGTACAAATGAAATTTATTTTGGGGAATTGGTTAATGTAATTGTAGATGTTTGATGAGTCCAGAATCTGATGGGGAGACTGTCAGGCTGGAAAGTAAGGAAAGAGTTGTAGTTTTACTCTAAAGGTAGTTTGCTGTAGAACCCACAAGAACTGCGGTTGCAGATGAAGTCTAAAGACAGTTTCTAGAGAAGTCTCTCTTCCTCTGGAAAGGTCTGCCTTTATTCTATTCAGATCTTGAACTGATTGGATGAGATCCATCCACATAGTAGAGGGCAATGGGCCTAACTTAAAGTTCACCAGTTTAAATGTAAATTTCATTCAAAAGCATTCTCACAGAAACATCCAGAATATTGTTTGGCCAAATATCTGGATACCCTGTAACCCCGCTAAGATGACATAAAATTAACAATAATGCTACATGTGTGCTTACCCACATTAACATCACTTCTTTTTGTTTTAGTGCTCTTCACTGATTGTTTTTTTAAAAGCATTTTGATACAATAAAAAATATAATCAGAATAAATCATCAAATAGTCTTTTAAAAACTTTTCATTATATTTATTTTTTGAGATATAATAATAATTGGTGAATTACATTATGTAAGTTTAAGGTGCATACAGTATGTTCATTTGATAAATTTATATGTTGCATTAAAAAAATTCTTTATTGTATAAAATATACATTATTCACCAACTTAACTACTTTTAAATGTAAAATTCAGTAGCATTAAGTACATTTACAATATTGTGCAACTATAGGACTTTTTCATCTTCCCAAACTGAATCTGTTTTTCTTTTTAAGTTTTTATTTCAATTCCAGTTAGTTCAGATAGTGTTATATTAGTTTCATTTGTACAATATAGTGATTCAACAATTCAGTATATCACTTGGTGCTCATCATGACAAGTGGGCTCCTTAATCCCCATCCCCTATTTAATGCATCTGCCACTGACCTCCCCTCTGGTAACCATCAGTTCGTTCTCTATAAAGAGTCTGTTTCTTGGTTTCTCTCTCCTGCTTTCTTTTTCCCCCCTTTGCTTTTTTTTAAATTCTTAAATTCCACATAATAGTGAAATCATATCATATTTGTCTTTCTCTGACTTGACTTATTTTGTTAGCATTATACTCTCTAGCCCCACTCATGCTATTGCAAATGGCAAGATTTCATTCTTTTTTATGGCCAAATAATATTCCATCCTATATATATACCTCATCTTCTTTATCCATTCATTAACTGATGGACACTTGGGCTGTTCCCATAATTTAGCAATTGTAAATAATGCTGCTATAAACATAGGGGTTAATGTATTCCTTTGAATTAGTATTTTTGTTGTGTTTCGGTAAATACCTAGTAGTGCAAATACTGGATCATAGAGTTCTATTTTTAACTTTTTGAGGAACTTCCATACTGTTTCCCATGATGGAGGCACCAGTCTACATTTCCACCAACAGTGAATGAGGGTTCCTTTTTCTCCACATCCTTCTCCACATTCACAAGCCAACACTTGCTGTTTCTTGTGTTACTGATTCTAGCCATTCTGGTAAATGTGAGGTGGCATCTCACTGTAGTTTTGATTTGCATTTCCCTGATATTTACCACGAACATCTTTTTACGCATCTGTTGGCTGTCTGTATGTCTTCTCTGGAGAGATGTTCATGTCTTCTGCCCATTTTTAAATAGAATTATTTGGTTTTTAGGTGTTTAGGCTTAGTAAGTTCTTTATATATTTTAGATACTAGCCCTTTATTGGATATGTAATTTGGAAAAAACCTTCTCCCATTCTGGAGGTTGCCTTTTAGTTTTGTTGATTGTTTTCTTTTCTGTGCAAAAGCTTTTAATTTGATAAAGTCTCAATAGTTTATTTTTGTTTTTTTCCCCTTGCCTCAGGAGGCATATCTAGAAAACAGTCAAAGGAGTTACTGCCTGTGTTCTCTCCTTAGCGTTTTTGTTGTTTCAGGTCTGACATTTAGGTCTTTAATACATTTTGAATTTATTTTTGTGTATGGTGTAAGAAAGTGATACAGTTTCATTTTTTTTTTCATGTTTCAGACTAGTTTTACTGATGCCATTTGTTGAAGAGACTTTTTTCCCATTGAATATTGTTTCCTGCTTTATCGAAGATTAATTGCCCATATAATTGGGGATTTATTTCTGTGATTTCTGTTCTGTTCTATACTGTTTTGATTGCTGCAGCTTTGTAATATCACTTGGAGTCTGAAATTGTGATGCCTCCAGCTTTGCTTTTCCTTTTCAAGATTGTGTTGGTAATCAAGGTCTTTGTGATTCCATAAAAATTTTTTTTTAGGATTTTTCTAGTTGTATGAAAAATGTTGGTGGTATTTTGATAGGGATTGCATTAAATGTGTAGATTGCCTTGGGTACTATAGATATTTTAACAATATTTGTTCTCCCAATCCATGAACATGGAATGTTTTTCCATTTGTTTGTGTAATCTTCAATTTCTTCATCAGTGTTTTATAGTTTTCAGAGTACACGTCTTTTACCTTTTTGGTTAGGTTTATTCCTAGATATCTTATTATTTTTGTTGCAACTGTAAATGGGATTATTTTCTTACTTTCTCTTCCTGCTGCTTCATGATTGGTATATAGAAATGAAACAGATTTCTCTACATTGATTTTGTATTCTACTATTTACTGAATTTGTTTATCAGTTCTAGAAGTTTTTTGATGATCTTTTGGTCATTCTGTATATAATATCATGCCATCTGCAAATATTGAAAGTTTTACTCCTTCCTTACCAGTTTGGGTGCCATTTACTTCTTTTTCTTGTCTGATTGCTGTGGCTAGGACTTCCAGTACTATTTTGAATAAAAGTGAGAGTGGACACCTTTTTCATGTTCCTGACCTTAAGGAAAAGGCTGTTTTTTTTTCATGAAGGATCCATAGAGGATCCTTCCATGAAGGATGTTATTTTTTCATGAGTGGCCTTAATTATGCTGAGGCATGTTCCCTGTTTTGTTGAGGGTTTTTTTTTAATCATGAATGGATGTTGTACTTTGTCAAATGCTTTTTCTGCATGTATTGAAATGATTATATGATTCATATCCTTTCTCTTATTGATGTGATGTATCATGTTGATTAATTTGCAAATATTGAACCACACTTGCAACCCAGGAATAAATCCCATTTGATTGTGGTGAATGATTTTTTAAAATGTATTGTTGGATTAAGTTTGCTAGTATTTTGTTGAGTGTTTTTGCATTTGCATTCATCAGGGATTTTGGCTTGTAGTTCTCTCATTTTAGAATTGTCTTTATCTCATTTTGGTATCAGGTAGATGCTGGTCTCCTAAGTGAATTTGGAAGTTTTCCTTCCTTTTCTATTTTTTGGAGTGATTTGATAAGAATAGGTATTAACTCTTTAATTTAGTTTGTTAGAATTTGCCTGTGAAACTATCTGGTTCTTGACTTTTGTTTGTTGGGCGTTTTAAAATTACTGATCTAATTTCTTTGTTGGATATTGGTCTGTTCAGATTTTCCATTTCTTCCTGTTTCAGTTTTGGTAGTTTACGTGTTTCTAGAAATTTATCCATTTTTTCTAGGTTGTCTAATATTTTTGGCATACAGTTTTTATCGAATAATTGTATTTCTAATTATTTTCTATAAATAATTGTATTATTTATCTAATAATTGTATTTCTGTGGTTTTGGCTGTTATTTCTCTCTCTCATTTGCAATTTTTTTTTATTTGAGTCCTTTCTCCTTTTTTTCTTGATAAGTCCGACTAATGGTTTATAAATTTTATTTTATTTTTTTTTCCTCAAAGAACCAGCTCCTGGTTTCATTGATCTGTTCTCTTGCTTTTTTAGTTTCTATATCATTTATTTCTGCTCTAATATTTATTATTTTCTTCCTTCTGCTGGTTTTAGGTTTTGTTTGTTGTTGTTTTTCTACTCCCTTGAGTGTAAAGTTAGTTTGAGATTTTTCTTTCTTCTTGAGGTAGGCCTGTGTTGTTATAAACTTCCCTCTTAGAACACTTTTGCTGTATCCCAAAGATTTTGGACAATTTTGTTTTCATTTTCATTTGTTTCCTTGTACTTTTTTTTTTAAAAGATTTTATTTATTTGATAGACAGAGATCACAGGTAGATGGAGAGGCAGACAGAGAGAGAGGAGGAGGCAGGCTCCCTGCTGAGCAGAGAGCCCAATGCGGGGCTCAATCCCAGGACTCTGGGATCACAACCTGATCTGAAGGCAGAGGCTTAACCCACTGAGCCAACCAGGGACCCCTGTTTCCTTGTACTTTATAATTTCTTCTTTTATTTCCTGGCTGACCCATTCATTGTTTAGTAGGATTTTTTTTTAATTTTTAATTTTTAATTTTTTAATAAATACATATTTTTATCCCCGGGGTACAGGTCTGTGAATCACCAGGTTTACACACTTCACAGCACTCACCATAGCACATACCCTCCCTAATGTCCATAATCCCACCCCCTTCTCCCAACCCCCCTCCCGCCAGCAACCCTCAGTTTGTTTTGTGAGATTAAGAGTCACTTATGGTTTATCTCCATCCCAATCCCATCTTCTTTCATTTATTCTTCTCCTACCCCCTTAACCCCCCATGTTGAATCACCACTTCCTCATATCAGGGAGATCATATTCCAATATATTTTTTTTCCTCAGTATTCAAAAATGGGATTTATTTATTTATTTTTTAATTTTTAATTTTTTATAAACATATATTTTTATCCCCAGGGGTACAGGTCTGTGAATCGCCAGGTTTACACACTTCACAGCACTCACCAAAGCACATACCCTCCCCAAAGTCCATACCCTCCCCAAAGTCCATAACCCCCATTCTCCCAACCCCACTCCCCCCAGCAACCCTCAGTTTGTTTTGTGAGATTAAGAGTCACTTATGGTTTGTCTCCCTCCCAATCCCATCTTGTTATATTGATTCTTCTCCTACCCACTTAAGCCCCCATGTTGCATCACCACTTTCATATCAGGGAAATCATATGATAGTTGTCTTTCTCCGCTTGACTTATTCACTAAGCATGATACGCTCTAGTTCCATCCATGTTGTCGCAAATGGCAAGATTTCATTTCTTTTGATGGCTGCATAGTATTCCATTGTGTATATATACCACATCTTCTTGATCCATTCATCTGTTGATGGACATCTAGGTTCTTTCCATAGTTTGGCTATTGTAGACATTGCTGCTATAAACATTCGGGTGCACGTGCCCCTTCGGATCACTATGTTTGTATCTTTAGGGTAAATACCCAGTAGTGCAATTGCTGGGTCATAGGGCAGTTCTATTTTCAACATTTTGAGGAACCTCCATGCTGTTTTCCAGAGTGGTTGACCAGCTTGCATTCCCACCAACAGTGTAGGAGGGTTCCCCTTTCTCCGCATCCTCGCCAGCATCTGTCATTTCCTGACTTGTTGATTTTAGCCATTCTGACTGGTGTGAGGTGATATCTCATTGTGGTTTTGATTTGTATTTCCCTGATGCCGAGTGATATGGAGCACTTTTTCATGTGTCTGTTGGCCATCTGGATGTCTTCTTTGCAGAAATGTCTGTTCATGTCCTCTGCCCATTTCTTGATTGGGTTATTTGTTCTTTGGGTGTTGAGTTTGCTAAGTTCTTTATAGATTTTGGACACTAGTCCTTTATCTGATATGTCGTTTGCAAATATCTTCTCCCATTCTGTCAGTTGTCTTTTGATTTTGTTAACTGTTTCCTTTGCTGTGCAAAACCTTTTGATCTTGATGAAATCCCAATAGTTCATTTTTGCCCTTGCTTCCCTTGCCTCTGGCGATGTTCCTAAGAAGATGTTGCTGCGGCGGAGATCAAAGAGGTTGCTGCCTGTGTTCTCCTCAAGGATTTTGATGGACTCCTTTCTCACATTGAGGTCCTTCATCCATTTTGAGTCTATTTTCGTGTGTGGTGTAAGGAAATGGTCCAATTTCATTTTTCTGCATGTGGCTGTCCAATTTTCCCAACACCATGTATTGAAGAGGCTGTCTTTTTTCCATTGGATGTTCTTTCCTGCTTTGTCGAAGATTAGTTGACCATAGAGTTGAGGGTCTATTTCTGGGCTCTCTATTCTCTTCCATTGATCTATGTGTCTGTTTTTGTGCCAGTACCATGCTGTCTTGATGATGACAGCTTTGTAATAGAGCTTGAAGTCCGGAATTGTGATGCCACCAACTTTGGCTTTCTTTTTCAATATCCCTTTGGCTATTCGAGGTCTTTTCTGGATCCATATAAATTTTAGAATTATTAGTTCCATTTCTTTGAAAAAGATGGATGGTACTTTGATAGGAATTGCATTAAATGTGTAGATTGCTTTAGGTAGCATAGATATTTTCACAATATTTGTTCTTCCAATCCAGGAGCATGGAGCATTTTTCCATTTCTTTGTGTCTTCCTCAATTTCTTTCATGAGTACTTTATAGTTTTCTGAGTATAGATTCTGTACCTCTTTGGTTAGGTTTATTCCTAGGTATCTTATGGTTTGGGGTGCAATTGTAAATGGGATTGATTCCTTAATTTCTCTTTCTTCTGTCTTGTTGTTGGTGTAGAGAAATGCAACTGATTTCTGTGCATTGATTTTATATCCTGACACTTTACTGAATTCCTGTACAAGTTCTAGCAGTTTTGGAGTGGAGTCTTTTGGGTTTTCCACATATAGTATCATATCATCTGTGGAGAGTGATAATTTGACTTCTTCTTTGCCGATTTGGATGCCTTTAATTTCCTTTTGTTGTCTGATTGCTGAGGCTAGGACTTCTAGTACTGTGTTGAATAGCAGTGGTGATAATGGACATCCCTGCCGTGTTCCTGACCTTAGCGGAAAAGCTTTCAGTTTTTCTCCATTGAGAATGATATTTGCGGTGGGTTTTTCATAGATGGCTTTGATGATATTGAGGTATGTGCCCTCTATCCCTACACTTTGAAGAGTTTTGATCAGGAAGGGATGCTGTACTTTGTCAAATGCTTTTTCAGCATCTATTGAGAGTATCATATGGTTCTGGTTCTTTCTTTTATTGATGTGTTGTATCACATTGACTGATTTGCGGATGTTGAACCAACCTTGCAGCCCTGGAATAAATCCCACTTGGTCGTGGTGAATAATCCTTTTAATGTACTTTTGAATCCTATTGGCTAGTATTTTGGTGAGAATTTTCACATCTGTGTTCATCAAGGATATTGGTCTGTAATTCTCTTTTTTGATGGGATCCTTGTCTGGTTTGGGGATCAAGGTGATACTGGCCTCATAAAATGAGTTTGGAAGTTTTCCTTCCATTTCTATTTTTTGGAACACTTTCAGGAGAATAGGAATTAGTTGTTCTTTAAATGTTTGGTAGAATTCCCCTGAGAAGCCGTCTGGCCCTGGGCTTTTGTTGTTTTGGAGATTTTGGATGACTGTTTCAATCTCCTTACTGGTTATGGGTCTGTTCAGGTTTTCTATTTCTTCCTGATTCAGTTGTGGTAGTTTATATTTCTCTAGGAATGCATCCATTTCTTCCAGATTGTCAGATTGTTGGCATAGAGTTGCTCATAGTATGTTCTTATAATTGTATTTCTTTGGTGTTTGTTGTGCTCTCTCCTCTCTCTTTCATGATTTTATTTATTTGGGTTTTTTCTCTTTTCTTTTTGATAAGTCTGGCCAGGGGTTTATCAATCTTATTAATTCTTTCAAAGAACCAGCTCCTAGTTTTGTTGATTTGTTCTGTTGTTTTTTTAGTTTCTATTTCATTGATTCTGCTCTGATCTTTATCATTTCTCTTCTCTGCTGGGTTTAGGCTTTCTTTATTGTTCTTTCTCCACATCCTTTAGGTGTAGGGTTAGGTTGTGTACTTGAGACCTTTCTTGTTTTTTGCAAAAGGCTTGTACTGCTATTTCCCTCTCAGGACTGCATATGCTATGTCCCACCGATTTTGAACCATTGTGTTTTCATTATCATTTGTTTCCATGAATTTTTTTAATTCTTCTTTAATTTCCTGGTTGACCCATTCATTCTTTAGAAAGATGCTGTTTAGTCTCCATATATTTGTGTTCTTTCCAAATTTCCTCTTGTGATTGAACTCTAGCTTCAGAGCATTGTGGTCTGAAAATATGCAGGGAATGATCCCTGGTTGAGACCTGATTTATGACCCAGGATGTGATCTATTCTGGAAAATGTTCCATGTGCACTAGACAAGAATGTGTAATTCTGTTGCTTTGAGATGGAATGTTCTGAATATATCTGTGATGTCCATCTGGTCCAGTGTGTCATTTAAGGCCTTTATTTCCTTGTTGATCTTTTGCTTGGATGATCTGTCCATTTCAGTGAGGGGAGTGTGAATGTCCCTTACTATTATTGTATTATTGTTGATGTGTTTCTTTGATTTTGTTATTAATTGGTTTATATAGTTGGCTGCTCTCACGTTAGGGGCATAGATACTTAAAATTGTTAGATCTTCTTGTTGGACAGACCCTTTGAGTATGATATAGTGTCCTTCCTCATCTCTTATTATATAGTCTTTGGCTTAAAATCTAATTGATCTGATATAAGGATTGCCACCCCAGCTTTCTTCTGATGTCTATTAGCATGGTAAATTTTTTTCCAACCCCTCGTTTTAAATCTGGAGGTGTCTTCAGGTCTAAAATGAGCTTCTTGTAGGCAACATATTGATGGGTTTTGTTATTTTATCCATTCTGATACCCTGTGTCTTTTGATTGGAGCCTTTAGCCCATTATCATTCAGGGTAACTATTGAGAGATATGAGTTTAGTGCCATTGTATTGCCTGTAAGGTGACTGTTACTGTATATTGTCTCTGTTCCTTTCTGATCTACTACTTTTAGGCTCTCGCTTTGTTTAGAGAATCCCTTTCAATATTTCCTTTAGAGCTGGTTTGGTGTTTGCAAATTCTTTCAGTTTTTGTTTGTCCTGGAAGCTTTTTTTTTTTTTATCTCTCCTTCTATTTTCAATGATAGCCTAGCTGGATATAGTATTCTTGGCTGCATATTTTTCTCATTTAGTGCTCTGAATATATCATGCCAGTTCTTTCTGGCCTTCCAGGTCTCTGTGGATAAGTCCGCTGCCAATCTAATATTTTTACCATTGTATGTTACAGACTTCTTTTCCCGGGCTGCCACTAAGACTTGTAAATTTTACTATTAGGAGACGGGGTGTGGACCTATTCTTGTTGATTTTGAGGGGGGCTCTCTGCACCTCCTGGATTTTGATGCTTGTTCCCTTTGCCGTATTAGGGAAATTCTCTCCAATAATTCTCTTCAATATACCTTCTTCTCTCTTTCTTCTTCTTCTGGAATCCTAATTATTCTAATGTTGTTTCATCTTATGGTGTCACTTATCTCTCGAATTCTCCCCTTGTGGTCCAGTAGCTGTTTGTCCCTCTTTTGCTCAGCTCTTTTATTCTCTGTCATTTGGTCTTCTATATAGTGCACTAATTCTTTCTTCTGCATCATTTATCCTAGCAGTAAGATAGGATTTTTTTGTGTGTGTGCCTCATTAAGAGCTTTTTTTATTTCAACTTGGTTAGATGTTAGCTCTTTTATTTCTCCAGAAAGGGCTTTTATCTCTCCAGAGAGGGTTTCTCTAATATCTTCCATGCCTTTTTTGAGCTCAGCTAGAACCTTGAGAATCATCATTCTGAACTCTGTATCTGACACATTACCAATGTCTGTATTGATTAGGTCCCTAGCCTTGGGTACTGCCTCTTGTTCTTTTTTTTTTTTGTTGTGAGTTTTTCTGCCTTGTCATTTTGTCCAGATAAGAGTATATGAAAGAGCAAATAAAATACTGGAAGGGTGGCAAAGGCCCCAGGAAAATTCGCTTTAACCAAATCAGAAGAGACCCCAAATCGTGGGAGGGAGAAAGGGGATAAAAAGAAGTTCAGGGAAAAAAAAATTAAAAAAAAGAAAACAAATTAAAAAAAATATAAAAAAGAAATATAAAAAAGAAAAAATATTAAAAAGAAACTAGTTTATCATATATATGATTTTATATATATATGAGATAAACTAGTTAAAAATGTTAGTAAAGAAAAGGATAAAAGTTAAAAAAAAATTAAGCAGAAGAAAAAAAAATTAAAAAAAATTATATTAACCACAAGACTAAAGAATCATGGGGAGGAAGCCATGAGTTCCGTGCTTTGCTTTCTCCTCCACTGGAATTCTGCTGCTCTCCTTGGTAGGTGAACTTTGTCCTGGCTGGATTTCTTGTTGATCTTCTGGGGGAGGGGCCTGTTGTAGTGATTCTCAAGTGTCTTTGCCCGAGGCAGAATTGCACCGCCCTTATCAGGAGCCGGGCTAAGTAATCTGCTTGGGTTTGCTTTCAGGAGCTTTTGTCCCCTGAATGCTTTCTGTAGAGTTCCGGAGGACGGGAATGAAAATGGCGGCCTCCCAGTCTCCAGCCCGGAGGAGCAGAGAGCTCGGCCCCACTCCTCAGTGTGCCCTCAGAGAAAAGAGCCCAATCACTCCCATCTCCCTGGCCTCTGGCCGTGCCCCAAGCTCACCCAGCCTGCAACTGGTTCAAGGTAACCCCCTTGAACCCCGAGCTGAGAGCTCACTCCTCAGCTCTGTCTCTTTGGCCGGCTTCCCCACTCTAATACCTGCAAGCTCTGTGACATTCAGACACCCCTGATCCTTCTGTGACCCTGCGGGACCTAGGGCCATGCTGGACTTTTGTGGGCTTCACCCCAGTTTAGCCTCTGGAGCTATGTCCCTCAGTGGCGCAGACTTTTGAAAGTCCTGATTTTGTGCTCCGTTGCTCCACCATTTGCCAGGAGCCAGCACCTACCCTCACGGTGTATCTTCCCGTCGCTTTGGATTCACTTTTCCGCCGGTCCTACCTTTCAGAAAGTAGTCCATTTTCTGTTTCTAGAATTGCTGTTCTTCTTCTCTTTGATCTCCTGGTGGATTTGTAGTGTTTGCAATGGTTTGGTAAGCTATCTACATGATCTCTTGCTATCTGATGTAGTCTCAGCCTGCTACTTCTCCGCCATCTTGACTCGTCCCTCAACACCTGCACTAAGAGATTCTTTAGTGTCTTTTATACTTTTTACAGGCCCAGCTACTAACTCTATAATTGCTATTCTGAATTCCAACCCTGACATTTTACTTACATCCATATTGATTAGATCAGTGGCAGAGAGTATTACCTCTAGTTCTTTCTTTTGTTGTGATTTCCTCCTTCTAGTCATTTTGCCCAGGAAAGAATGGATGAATGAGAGATATAACCACTTCCCAAGTAAAATACACAGTGGGGAAATTCCAAAGAAGTAAGAAATAAAGAAAGAAAAGAAAAGAGGAAAAGAGGGAATATAATCTAGGTGGACAAAACACTTGGTCCTGGGTGTATTTTGGTCTCTTTGTTAGAAGACACTAAATCCCAAAATTGTAAAGAAAGCAATATGTATATGTAGACACACACATACACTTACATACATAGATAGATATAAAATATTTATATAGAATATATATTTACATTATAATAATATGAATATATATGCAAAAATAAAGTTGAATGTAGAGAAAGGAACTAAAAAATGAAGAATATATCTATAAAATGTAAAAATGAAGGTTAAAAAAAGACTTAAAAAAATGAAGATTTGATAGAATAAGAAACTAGTTGAAAAGGAAAAAACAAGAGAAAAAGGAAATTTTAAACAGAAAGATAAAAGAATCATGAGGAAAAAAACCCTAAAATTCTGTATACTCTTTTCCCCTATTGCTAGAGTTTTACAGTTCTGTGTGCTCCATAAACTTGGTATTTGCTGGATGTTCCAGCTGGCCCTCTGGGAAGTGACCTGCTGTGCTGATTCTTGGGTGTATTTACCTGGGTGAAGTTGCACTACCCCTTGCCAGAGGGCCAGCCTCAGTGTAAGTGGCCCTGGGTTGCTATATGTGGCTTTCGTTCTCTGAAGGTTTTCCTCCCCTATTTAGGAGATGAAACTAAAAATGGCAGTGCCCAATCCAGTCCTGGAGCTGAAAGATTGCTGCCCTGTCTCTTTAGTAAATGCTTACTTTTATGTGTTCCAAACTCTGCAGACTCCTACAGTGCATACCTGTGCTGGTCTTCCACATGGAGAGTCTTTGCCCTATTGTGCCTATGCCCTCACCATCTGCCCTTCCCCCTCCTTGGAGGAAGGTGGAGGGTCACTGACTTTCTGCCCATTGTAGGGCTGCCCACATGGAGAACAGTCACCTAATCATGCTGCAGTTCATGATTTATGGCAAACCAAGCTGACAGACCCCCTCCTGGGCTCACTGACCATAGCTAGCTTCCCCAATACAATGTTTGGAAATTCTGATAGATCAGGCACCCAAGTTCTTCCTGTGACCCTTGGGAATCCTGAGACCACACTGTCCCACCTAAGATTCTGCCCTGCTTCCCCACCTGAGCAGCTTTCAGGTAGGGACATCTCTCATTGGAGCAGACTTCTATAAATTCTTGTTTTGTGCTCTGGAGGTCTGTCACTTCTTGGTAGCCAGTTTATAGGGGTTCCCTCTTCTGGATATTTATCTTCTGAATATCCCCTCAGATTCACTTCTCTGTACCTCCTATTTGCAAAAAGTGGTCATTTTTCTATTTGTAGAATTCCAACAATTCTTTTCTTACATCTCAGATTCAATTCACAGGTGTTCAGAATGATTTGATGGTTATCTAGCTAAATCCAAGGGACCATATGAAGTGATGTCCCCTACTCTTCTGCCGTCTTGCCTCCCTCTGGTCCAGTTTCATTCTTTTGTATGTTGCTGTCCAGTTTTCTCAACACCATTTCTTGAAGAGATTGTCTTTTTTCTGTTGCGTATTGTTTCCTGCTTCTTTCCAGAAGATTAGTTGACCATATATTCTTTCCTGAAGATTAGTTGACCATATAGTTGTGGGTTAAGTTCTGGGTTTTCCAATCTGATCCATTGATCTATGTATCTGTTTTTGTGCTAGTACCATACTGTCTCGATCACTATATCTTTGGAAGTCCATAATGTGATGCTTCCAGCTTTGCTTTTTCAAGACTGCTCTGGCTATTTGGGGTCCTTTGTGGTTCCATACAAATTTTAGAATTGTAAAACTCTAGGCATTAAGTTGCACTGGTTGCCAGAAATCATGAAATTTGGCCCCTCTCACTTTCTAAGCCAATTGCTATGGGGGTTTATCTTTCTCTTGCATTATGCTTTGTGATAGTCAGTATCTTGCTCTTTTCTGTGATGGCAGCTCCATTACCACCATACTGGCTATGATCCATGTCTTTCTCAAACTGTGTCTCTGCACATTCTACCTTCTCTGATGTTGCCTATTCTCTATCTTTAGTTGTGGAATTTGTTCTGTTATTCTTCAGGTTGATTTATTGTGTATTTAGGATGATTTGATAGTTAATCTAGTTGTATTCATGGGATGGGCAAGCCTATGATCCTCCTACTCTGCCACCATCTGCCAACATCCCTGAATCTGTTTGGTTTTAAGTGTGGCAATAAGTAGGCAAAAGAAACACACATAAAATTCCAGATCTGATTTTTGTTTAAAAGATTTTATTTGTTAGAGAGAGACAGAGAGCACAAGCAGGCAGAGTGGCAGGCAGAGGCAGGCTCCTGAGAGAGAAGCAGGCTCCCCAGTGAGCAAAGAGCCCGATGTGGGACTCGATCCCAGGACCCTGGGATCATGACCTGAACTGAAGACAGTGGCTTAACCAACTGAGCCACCCAGCTGTCCCACCAGATCTTATTTTTAAGTGATCTAATTCTGCAGTACCAGCTTTAATTGTGATAAGCTTACATTTTGCTTTTCCTCTGTCTGACCTCTGATGTCCATTTCTCAGTTGGCTTTGAATGCCCAGTGGGATCTGAGGGAGTATAATATATTTATGTAATTGCCTCTTTCAGTCTTAATAGAGTACATAGATTCATCTCCACCATAAGATGAATAGATTCTCCCTCACCCCCATGCCATAAATAAATTATTGGCTGCATATCTGCTACTAGATGTCAGAGTTGCTACATCATTACATTGTTTATAGACATGCCACAAGAATGCTGTGAGCCGTAATCCTCTTGGCTTTTAGGATATTTCAAACTTTGTGAATTAGAATAATGCATCATCACCCTTCTTGTATTATTGTGTGAATGTTTGTACCTGCAAAGGACATGGGCATGGATGCCTCCCTTGGGACTTTTCTCTTTATACTGAAGAACAGATTATCATAGCATCAGGATAGCCCTATGCTTATTTTGTAGAGGCATAATTCAGGTATAGAGAAAGTAAAGCTATATGTTTGCTCACTTACAAAAAAGTTTTCTTTCCACTTTGCCTATAAAGTTGTGATTTTTTAAAAGATTTTATTTATTTATTTGATGGAGAGAGATAGATCACAAGCTGGCAGAGAGGCAGAGAGAGAGAGGAGGAAGCAGGCTCCCCACTGAGCAGAGAGCCCGATGTGGGGCTCAATCCCAGGACCCTGAGATCATGACCCAAGCCGAAGGCAGAGGCTTAACCCACTGAGCCACCCAGGCGCCCCTGTGATTTTTTTTTTGAATAAGAGGCATGTACATTTCAGTGCAATCTTATTCAATAATTATGTTCTTGAATAAAACAATAAGTATATGAATCCAACAATTTGCATATAAGGATGTTGCTTACTTTAAAGCATTCAAAACTGAAATGAGAGTATTAAAGTACTAAATTCATGTCCATTCAACTACTGGGATGTCTGGGTGGCTCAGTCAGTTAAGTGGCTGTCTTTGGCCCAGGTTTTGATCTCAGAACCCTGGGATCGAGTCTTGCATTGGACCCCTGCTCAGGAAGGAGCCTACTTCTCCCTTTGCCTGCCACTCCTCCTGTTGTGCTGTGTTAAGTGGCTGTCTTCGGCCCAGGTTTTGATCTCAGAATCCTGGGATCGAGTCTTGCATTGGACCCCTGCTCAGGAAGGAGCCTACTTCTCCCTTTGCCTGCCCCTCCTCCTGTTGTGCTCTCTCTCTGCCTCTCTGACAAATAAATAAATAAAATCTTAGAGAAAAATTGAAAAATCTATTCAACTATTTGTTTGAAATGGATAAGATAGAATAATTTTTATTTCCATCCACATTATTTTCTGCATTCAAGAAAATCTTGACAAATTTTATAAATAGACATCTACTTTCATTGGCCCATTGCATTTTTTTTTGTGCAACCTACATTCCAACAAATGCACCCCCAGGTGCTAAAAATAAAAACTGGTATTCTTACCTAGTCATCCAATAGAAATCAATATTAACATTAGAAACTCAATGGGTAGCTACTGGTAAAGAAGTACATGATTTAAAATGGGGAAAACAATGAAACTAACTTTAGTATTGTTAGTAACTGAGATGAATATTACATGCTTTGGGAACTATGTTTGTATTACTTGTCACATCCCATTATAAAATATGTCACTAAAATGGAAAGGTTCGTAGAAAAGAGCACGTCCACACCCCTGGCCAATGGCCCATTTATTTCAAACAACATTCAATATAAAACAGAGACATTTCCACTGTTTTTGGAATTCACTAATAGAATTTGGCTTGTATTGCCATATACCTCCTGCCAAAGGATTCACATCTAGTGCACATTTTCCTGTGCATTGATCCTAAAACTGTATTCTTCATGATCCCTTTCTACATTCCCTTGAATTCCCTCCCCACATTCTTGCTAGACTCTTGAACTAGACCATGAATTTTTCTTGTATTGAAATTTTCAAAATGAGTGAAAAGTATTTAAGGCAAGCCAGGAATTCTCTAAGAACTTTGCTGATATTTAATTATTCCAGATGATAAAGCATTACCTTCCAATACATGTCAGGATTGGGTAGCATAATCTGGTGATATCTAAGGAATGTAGCTTGGTAATCCCTTTGGTTTTAGGGTTTTCAGGGGATTGATTTAGATGGGTAATCGTTCTGATGCTGAATTGGAATCCAGTTTTAGTTACACTCTCAGCATCTCTGGGAATAAAATGGAGAAAGATATGATATAAATGTTCAATTGTACAAATTTCCCATATAAGAAGAAACATCTTTTTTTTCCATTTTTAAATTTTATTTTTTCAGTGTTCCAAAATTCATTGTTTATGCACCATATTCAGTGCTCCATGCCATACATCCCTTCACAATACCAACCACGAGGCTTACCCCACCCCCACCCCATCCACCTCTAAAACCCTCAGTTTGTCTCTCAGAGTCCACAGTATCTCATGTTTTTACTCTCCTCCAACTTCCCCCAACTCACTTCTCTCCATCTCCCAGTGTCCTCCATGTTATTCCTTATGCTCTAAAAGTAAGTGAAACCATATGATGATTGACTCTCTCTGCTTGATTTATTTCACTCAGCACAATCTCTTCCAGTCCTGTCTATGTTGATACAAAAGTTGGGTATTCATCCTTTCTGATGGAGGCACAATACTTTATTGTGTATATGGACCATATCTTCTTTATCTATTTGTCCGTTGAAGGCTATCTTGGTTCTTTCCACAGTTTGGCGACCGTGGCCATTGCTGCTATGAACATCTTAATAATTCCTGGGAACTAAAACTTCTTCTTGTACCTACTGATTTTACATGCAAAGGTTGTCACCTAATTTGTCTTAAAGTGCCAAATTGGAATATGAGAAACTAGATCTCAAAGAGGAAAATGCTCCTTGGTATTCAGATCCACACAAGTAGGAAAACACTTGAATGACATCTGAGAGGCTTGATTTGAAAGAATAGCCAAAGCATGGATATACCTACTGCAGGACAGGACCTTTCTTGAATGGAGATTACTTTAACGAGTGGTAGCAATTTTGGAAAAATGAAAGTATAGGCTAAACCTTAATTTAGAGTTATCAATCCACTGCATCATTCTCAGCAAAACATTGAATATTTTCTTGTCAAATATGTCTAAAGACTTTTTTTTTTTGGTAGAGGTATAAAATTACAAAGGTATGTGGTAGTTCTAAGACCTTATTAGGCAAAAATAGAAAACAGAAGCCTTTTTAATATTGCTTTTGTGTAATTAATATTCTATCATATCATGTTGAGGCTGTGTGAATAGATTTTTCTAGGTGGAATAGTTCTGTAGCTCAATTCATTAATATTCCAGGAGAAAAATGGATAGAAGGACTAAGAAAGTAATATTTCTAGGTACCATTTTGCCCCTGGATGACATTATTCTTTCCACTCTTTGTGGGCCCCCAAGGTTTTGCTCTCCAATTGATCATAGCATGATTTATTGCTCTTGATGTTGACTAAAGTATTGTCATAGTTTTCTGGTCCAACAAATAACAGTGGTTCATTGTCTCATTTCTCGTGTAATACAGATCTTGGGAAGGTGCAGTCCTACTTATTTGTTAAAGGCCAGTTCAGATGCTTATCATGAACCTGGAAGTCAGGAATGCAAATCCAACACCCAAAGTCCTTTATTTTATTCTGGAGGTTCTCCAGACTGACCTTTGACACCTTTGACAGCTCCCCAAAGACAGCAGGGAAATAACAGCTTCTGTCCTAAGTGCTTGTCTATTTTTTTATCCATAAAGATCATATCATGAAAATTCTGGTGGATATAGAATCACTCCTTACTAATCTGTTCATTTGATATTAGAATCTTCTTCTTCCAATAGCATTTAGTGTGACTTCTTTGGACATTTGCTCTACTTTTATTTTTCTTGTTTGTACTTTTGAAACTTCCAATTTAACCACCAAACATTTAGGGCATTAAACCATTGTCTAGATCTCTTAGAAAACTATTAAGAACAACCTTCATGCAATGTTTCATATGCCAAAGGAGGTAGATCCGTTCTTACCTATCATAATTTGGTTACTCAATAGTGTAGAATTGTTTAAGGGTTCACTGTAGGTCCATTAAATATATTTGTGGGTACATTTAGCTTGAAAAACACTTTCTTTATACACATTTATATTAACCAAATATATCTTTGTGATACTATTTTAGATTCCAAAATATAAATCCCAGGCAACTAAGGATGGAGCCTATCTATATCTGTTCCTGTGCAGACTTGTTCTGTTCAGTGCAGTAACCATAGTTATATGAAACTTGTTAAATATAACTTAAATTAAAATTAAAAATTTAGTTCATTAGTCACACTAGCTAACCACCTTTCAAACTCTCAATAGCTTCATACATCTAGTGACTACCATGTTAGACAGTGTAGATATAGAACATTTGTATCATCATGGAAGGTTTATTAGACAGTGTTATTCTAAAGCATATAAGATTATCACATTTTTTACTTTTTTATAAAATGGCACAAGACCCACATTATAACCTTGTGCTTTTAAGATCTCTAAGGCAAGGATGTGGGTTCCATTGCAAAAATTCTAAGCTTCTAAGCAACCAGTAAGAAATCCCTTACACAATCATGGGAATTTTACTCTGCATTATTTATCTTATTTTACACTTCAGGAAACACCAGGAGGTCACAGGACTTGTCCCATCATCCTCACAAGGTTAGTGAGTGGCTCAGGTAGAATGAAAGCTGACAGCCTAGACCACTTAATCTGTGGAGAATCCAGGTGCCAGACACAATGGGGATAAGCATCACAAGTGAAGACAATCTCAAATGGGCCTCCGGAAAACCCTCCAATATGCTGTGCAAGTGTGTTTTGTTACAGACTAAAATAGAAGATTGCTTATTTCATTTTCTTTTCAAATTGTCCTTGAAACTGAGAGCTTATTTACTTCATTACCTTCAGTAGACTTGTAGTGACTATAGAATTCATCAACAAGTTATTTAAAACAGAAACATGGAAATATAGGAGATGGTTTTATATTTTTAAAACTTGAATGAGGACATTCAGACACAGGAAAAACTATTTAGCTCAACCCTTGGTAACAGAATAACTGACTTGATTAGAAATTGAGAAAATGACATACTGGAACTGGCTTTTACTGGCTCACACGAGCCCATTTTTAAAATTTCAGGAATTCTGCAAACTGGTTGTTAAATACAGCTGTTATTAAAAGTTAAATTATGTAAACCAATAATTAAATTATATTAAAATCAAAGATAAAAAATACTCAAGAATTATGTTTTCTAATTGTTTTACTACATTTTTTCTATTTCTTATGCTGTCAAGGTCATTTATGCTTACTATGTTTGTACAGAAAAAAATACTATACAAATGTGTGCTGTTACACGTTTCCCCCCAAGATGCTTCACTTGTGAAACTGTAACTCTACTTACTCTTTCAATTCCCACTACATTTGATTTTTTTTCCCCCCAAGGAGTCATGAAATACAGAGATGAGGAAGAATTAGAGATGCTTTCTGAAGTCTTACACCTGCCATTTCTTTCCATAAGTTGTTAGGGAGCAAAGTGAACCATTGAATTGAGTCTCCAAGCATATAAATGATTCTAGGAGTTAGAGAAAGGCTGAAAGGATGGTATTCCAGATTGAGGAAATAGCATGGTCATAAATGTAGAGGAGGAGAA